>NC_068361.1:93728266-93788266 GCF_020536995.1 Dreissena polymorpha | reverse complement strand
TATTGTTAAATATGTTGAAAATTGTATGCACATCCTTCAATTTTAAAATTAAAACAACGTTATGGCTAAATTGATTAATTTACTGCTGAAAATACGAATGATGCATGTTGCATTTTTATTTTTATTTCAAAAGGTAAACGGTAAATCTGTCTATTTTTTGGTATTTTTGCTGTATATAGTGTTTCTATAAAAACTTAGTTTAAAATATAACTTAAATGATACTATTTTGAATTTTATGACACTTTGTTTTTAACCGACCCAATTTTTACTTGGCTGAAATCACTTACATTTCATGGCGCTATTCCATAGATTAAAATTTGTAAAAAATAAATGTCTGTAAAAGAATACTTATTTCATCTTGTTTAAACTTTAAACACCTTTACTGCATCTGTACACACCAACTGCATGCCCATATTTGGAAATTTGAATGAATTATGGAACTTTTATATACCCCAGGGGTGAAAATAAACTGGACAAAAGCCGAGCGTGAGGGAGGTTTTGAAAAAATCGGTTTATTTTTTTTTAAGCATCGAAAGCTACCTACAAATTTGCATGTAGTTTAGTGAAATGATGCTGATTAGGAAAATAATTAATTAAATTATATTTTGATATGTGCCCATTAGAGGTGCGCAAGCTTAAAAAGGTAGAATTACCGAAATTCCCGTTCTTACACGTTGTAGCATGGATCGGGTATTGAACACGATACACGTGTGTATTAGCACCCTACTGTAGTCCCGGCGGGGTTATCAACTGCACCAGTACACCGGTAAGCAACCAGGGCAATATCATATGAAAAAAGAACTATCATGCATGTTTGATTTGTTAAAGTGTGTCACAAAATTTCCCTAACTGCCGATGTCGGCTAAAATTTCGGTATAAACATGCAAAGAAATTAACATATATATAATGTTAATGCCGATATGTTATTGGACATTTTGTATGTCAAATGTTCATTATTTGTATTAAAATTAAGACGATTGTATTGAACACGATACACGTGTGTATTAGCACCCTATTGTAGTCCCGGCGGGGTTATCAACTGCACCAATACACCGGTAAGCAACCAGGGGAATATCATATGAAAAAAGAACTATCATGCATGTTTGATGTGTTAAAGTGTGTCACTAAATTTCCCTAACTGCCGATGTCGGCTATAATTTCGGTATAAACATGCACAGAAATTAACATATATATAATGTTATTGCCGGTATGTTATTGGACATTTTGTATGTCAAATGTTCATTATTTGTATTAAAATTAAGACGATGCTTTTTTGCCAGAAAGCGTTTATTTCAAATTCAAAACAAGCAATAATCATACATAATACCAAAATATAAAACTAACAAAATGACAACACTCTCGCTTAACGCAACGTTCAGAAGCACGCGCACTTAACAAAATTATTGCAACTAATGCAAGCTGTAAATAATATGTGACTACTTGCTATACAACCAGTATCATGCGAAAATTGATCTTATTTAATTGTGGTTCCCTTTTTGAATTTATGTTGCCTGTCGACTTTTAGAATAATGTGTCAGTAAGAAATGTATTGCTTGCTCTACAACCAGCATCATGCGAAAATGGATCTTATTTAATTGTAAATCCCTCTTTGAACTTAAGTTGTCAGTCGACTTTTAGAATAATGTGTCAGTAATAAATGTTTTTCTTCAGTTTCATATGTTTTTTTTAAGAAAATTTAGTGAAAGATGCAAATGTGTCTTATTTATTTTTTTCTGTGTCTTCAATGTATCTTATTTATATGTGACTGCGTGCTTATTTTTTTTCAAGAAATGAAAGATGCAAATGTGTCTTATTTTAATTTTATCCATGTCTTAAATGTGGCTTATTTATATAAGATAAAATGATATACTGCCAGTGTCATGCAAAAAAGGATCTAATTTCTTAGTATCCACATTCACGCTTTGTTCTTTATTAGCACCGTCTTTAATTAGGCTATCTATTTAAAGTACAGATTACTGTGAACTTAATAATTGTGCAACGGTGATGTTGATCCATTATCGTTGTTAATTAAAAATGTAGACAACAAGTTAGCAATTAATGAAATCAGTTATTTTGGAAGTAAATCTAATTTTTTCTGTACAGTAGCCAGGTGGATGTGTATTGAGCGGATAAGATAGGGATCACCACAACAAGTTTCTAATACACAGTATAGACTTCCCCTATTATTGTATTTGTTATTTACCTGATTGGAATATATAAAGTGTTAAAGATCATTTCATGTGAAAAGCAGGATTTCTGACATAATTTCAATCGTTTTGCTTTTATACACAATTTCATGGAACAATGAATATATTGGCGCGATGGAACACAATTTATAAATCAAGCTGACAGTATAGTATCATTTTTTAATTATGTGTAATTTAATTCGCATCTCTCCCTTAACTCGTTCAATGACACGTGAACTTATATCAATTATAAAACATCACGTGCATCATTAAATATTTTTTTTTAATTATGAAAACATATATGTTCTACATGGTTTTGTTTAGTTTTTTTTCTCAACCAGAGAGACATTATAAAACATTGTTATATATAAAGCGCTTTACTTTTCTACATTACATAAAGATATATCGATTTTTTTTGTTAAGTGTACGTGCTTGAAATATTTATAAAAAGGCAGTGTTTATTTTTGTAATAAAATCGAAAATTGACATTTAATTTGATGCAATCCACATTGTTTAGCGGCCAAGCGCAGTATTCCGCTCTCGGCGGCCGATGGTGTATTGCAATATATACAATGAAAAGCTGGGTTTCTGACATAATTTCAATCGTTTTGTTGACGCGGAAGTGCTTTTTGGTGGCCAAAAATACTATTGTTCCCTTTATTTAAACCTAAAACAGTATTTTTTTTACACTTGAAGGTTTGTACAGCGGGGATTTCGGTACCGGCGCGGGTTTATGTGCTTGTTAAGAATTACCGAAATCCCCGCTAAGAGGCAACATATTATCCTGATTTATGCTTTGATTAAACATTGATAACTAAATTGCAAAAGTGTATAGCATATTGTAAATAAGGTAGTACGATATCATTTGTTTCATCAGATTTGTTTGGAAAATACTTTCTGAAGACTTATTATTACTATGTCATGTTATATTTACATATACTTTTGTGTAACCAATGTTTTAAATGTACATTTTACCTTTTTTACATTCGTTTACACATTTTTCACATTAATAAACTATTTAATAATGGAAAAAATATTCTGATAAGAGTGTTTAAATGATTAACACTAATATTATTGTGTACAAATCAACATTAATGCAAAGCCAAAACCCAAACATAATGACATATAGACCCTTTAAGGCGTAATATGGGGGATTGGCGTAAACATGGGTGATTTCGGCTCTGGGCGTACGAATGTAGCAGTACCGAAATCCCCGCTAATTATTTTCCAAAAGAAGTAACCGAATGGGAGATAATACATGTCACTGGTTGCTAATGAAAAAAAACACTATAATAATTTTGTTGACACTTGAAGGTTTGTACAGCAGGATTTCGGTACCGGCGCGCGTTTAAGTTCTAGTGTAGAATTACCGAAATCCCCACTGAGAGGCAACTTAATGCTGTCAAGAGTGCTTAATAATTAAAATTAATATCATTTTTTTGCACCTTAACATTCATGTGAACACAAAAACCATTCATACCGATGACCTATTGACCCTTTAAGGCGTAAATATGGGGATTTCGGTACTAGGCGGGCGAATGTAGAATTACCGAAATCCCCTTTTCATCATCGCACATTAGTGTAACATAAATTTTAACACAATATATGTAGGTAAACTCATATGATTCGCGTAATGTGAAAATGATTATTATGCTATAATTCGACCACGAAATTTGACGTGACTTAATACCGGACATTATGGAATGGAGCTACGCTGGCCGTATTTGACATAAGACCCATTTTCGCATATTATCTTATCAATGCTTATATGAATTTGATTGCTATAATCTAATGCGTATTCGACACGGAATTATTGTCAAGGTTTTTCATTTTGTCAATATTTATCATAGCAGGGGACATTGCTGACATCAATATGGATACTGTTTTCATTTTCTGTCGAGAAATGATATGACTTATTATCAAGATTATTTTATAGTACGGTAGCGTTCTCTTCACAAGTGAGATTTATTTGTACTGGTAAATTGCTCTTATACTCACCATTCGGACTCGACGATCGGCTCGAATAAAAATGTTAGTCGCTTAAAAGTACAAATTCATCATATTGAGCACGATTATTATTATTATTTTTATTATTATTATTATTATTATTATTATAATTATTATTATTATATAGCTTTTAGAAACTTATACCTTAAAAAAAATCCCATTGGGAAAAAAAATCCCATGGGAAAAAAAATCCCATGGGACAAAAAAATCCCATGGGAAAAAATCCCATGGGATTTTTTTATTATTTTAAAACACGATTTAACGCGTTGAAATCGCGAGAAATGCTCATCATTTGTTAAAAGGTAGTGTTTCTGAAGGTTACATGAATAAATCTCTAAAAATAAGAAAAAAATCCCATGGGATTTTTTTTTCCCATAAAAAAATGGGATTTTTTTTTCTATCAAAGTAAATTGAACGAAAATAAGCACAAATGCTTTAACAATGCTTAAAATCGATAACTAAGCACAAACGAACGTGTTTTATGTTTTTGAAAATCCCATGGGATTTTTTCTCCCATAAAAAAAGCTGGAAAAAAATCCCATGGGCGAAACCAAAATTCCCATGGGATAATGAAAAATCCCATGGGATATTACAAAAATCCCATGGGAACCCCAACTTTGCAAATAAAGTTCATAGTGAAGAAAACGCATTTAACAAGCAAAAATAACCAATTATTAATCACAAGTTAGACTTTTATCTTATACTTTATCACAAATAAGCAAACCTTCAAGAAAAAGGGTACTTAAGTTTGCGAAATTTCGGTTTCACAAAGTTTTTTCGGTGGCCGTTAAAGACGACAATTTGCACGGGCAGTGGTTTTGTAGTTAGTGGACGAGTCTATGTATTACAGTAGACTGGGTAGGATGGGTTATACTATTGACGTTTGGGTTTCGGCGATCCCTTAGGAAAATAGCGTTTGCGTTGAAAAAGACAGTTTATTCTTAAGCGAATAAACATTAATAAATCAAAAGCGTCTTCCCGCTTTTCATTATTTCTTAATTTTAAAATCATATAAAAGTCATATATAAGGTGATATGTTAATTCTAATATTATGTATTCCTTACCTAAAATTATTATTTACGAGCTATCATTTTAATGTTTACGCATACACTTAGTTCACTGTATAATTCATCGTGTAACCAACATTTACAACAATAACAGTGTTAGTTATTTTACCAATAAAGATATCGTTATAAACATGTGTAATTGTCTTGAATATCTAGCACATTTCAGTAGTTGAATTAGAGTTGTACATGTTCATTCAAAATAATGTAACATACATTACTATCTGCAATAATAAGAATTTCTTTAATTGAATTGTAACGATTAGTTTTCATTTCATTTCATATCAATAATATTTCATCTGGACGCGTGTTCATTTTGATAATGGATGAAAGCATTTTTAACTAAATGTTGATACGAAATTCTTGACAATTTCACATCATTAAACAATGCAATGTCAAACTAGAAATGGCGCGGCCGGGGCCGACGCGTATCCCCACGCCGCAACTTTTGACCCAGGGGTCAGATCAAAATTCGAAATAGTGCACTGTCGCACATATGCTCATAGCTACCATGTGTTAAAGTTTCAAGGTTCTAATGCTAAAAGTATAGGAGGAGATAGTGGCCAGGACGGACGGACGGATAGACGGCGGAGATAACCAAGTCGGAGCGTGGGGATAAAAACAGATGCTCATGAAGTTTTTTTTTTCAGTTAACTTGCGCCCTATGCCCGTCACAATGTTCATATCGCTTTCGGATATCACAAAATGGTTAATGCAGTGTTAACCGTAACACAACTAATGGTTTTAGATTGTATCAGATACGACCATTTTATCCGATAGCAAATGATATTTGTTACCATGTTTAAGTTGTGTCCGACCAATAAAAATAGTATACATGAGTTTACCAATCGAAAGTGCGAGTGCCTAGATAGGGTCTCATGTTTACATTTTTCGTAAAAGTTTTAACAAAATGCAATAAATGAAATCTTACCGTTTAAATAGTATACCTTTATCATTTTAAACGTATCGGTCCTGAATCTGAAAGTCAACAGACTTTCCAGATGTTATATCAATTGCGCATCCCGTTTGCGTATAACTATTCTTGCCGCCATCTAGTTGGTGGCTGTCCGTATGGTGCAGTGGTTGGTACAGGCGCTTCTCACCTAGGCGACCCTGGTTTAGTTCTCGTTCCCGGAAGCATGCGATATTGGATTGTGGTCACCATACCGTACAGGTGGGGTTTCCTCAGGGTACCCCGGCTTCCCCCCCACAACACAAGATCGCACCAGAATTAAACATACGTTTTTGTAACAAACAACTTGAAATTGCAGCTTTAATTCGTCACAACTTTCATGCGTCAAATAGTAAATAACGAGTGCTTAGACACACTCCAGGTCCTTACATTATTCAGTACCTCATAAACTTCGATATACACACTTGCACTCTTCATCTTATTAATGGTTGCACTCCGTTATATTTCGTTTAATTTTGTATCGAAAACAACGAACATATTGATAACCGATTCGAAGTATTTTCAAATAATTATCCAATGTTTCATATCGAGTATTTTAATTAATCCATCATATTAAACAATCTCAACAAGTAAATCTTCAAAATCATGCGGTTCAACGTATAACAGTATCCAGATTAAGTTTGCAAATCCAGATTATTTGCAAACTTATTTTTTTTATTTATTGAACAATTGTTATGAAATTTTGCATATTTGTAGGGGGCATTGTGTACATACATATAATTGAAAAAAAAGAGTTAAAATGTTTTTAGAAAGTAGAGTTATTTGATGATAAAGTTGCCATCCCCCGTGGGATCCCAACGGGGTTTTGGTTCCCCCGTTAAGAATTGCAATTTTCCAACGGGAGATTTTTCCAGACGGGAGAATTTTACCTATATTTTACAAAAAATGTAATTTAAATGTTATGCTTTGTTTTCAGTTTAAATGTTTACAAATACACATGCTGAAGTCATAATTGTAAGAAATAAGTACTTAAATAAGAAAATAAAGTGTTTGTAGATTTTCTTCCCCCGTTGGAGTTTTACGGGAGCTCCCGTGAAACTCCCATTTCCATTAAACATCCGTGGGAGGTTTGACGGGGGACCCCGTCAATCCCCAATTGTCAATAAAATCCAACGGGAGTTTGACGGGGGACCCCCGTCTAACTCCCATTTAAAAAGAACTCCAATGGGACTTTTACGGGGGAGGGGGGGGGTAGGAATCACAATTCATTTAACAGTTAATACACATAGCAATATATTACATTGTATAAAGACACCAAACTTTATTAAATAATTGATGTTTTCTTTTTAAGGTGTCGGAATCAAATAATAATTTTTGAGTTTTCTTAAATCAGTACCAAAATTTACGTTGAATATAATGTCCTTTTGGTAAAAGATTAGACCCCGATATTTCTGTATAGATGAATATAAAACGTTCCGACCATAATTTTGCAACACTCACTGTATATATAAAGTGACTTGTCTCGAAAATATATTGCATTTACCTTTTGATAATCCAAACGTTGCTTTTATCCATTACTGTGATGATATATACAATCCAGAAAGACAATAACATTGGAAGCATAATTATTGTCATTCGGAATTGTATTTCTTTTGCTGTTTATTCCCGTGTAACAGTTTTGGAGGTTTTTTTTCCTAGAAATTTAGCTTGCAAACATTTTCGGTGCAATGTCGTACCTTAGAGTACCGGTTACATTCCACAAGTTGTTTTTTTACACAAAATGCCTGAATAGGGCAGTGTGTTAGGTTCATTGTTTTGTTATTGTAGTTGTTTGTTTTTTATCTTTCACAACACCGTGCACTGGTAGCGTTATTAGCAGAGACATGCGGGAGTCTTCTTGAAACATACTGTACTGGCTAGTTTCAAATATGGGACACAACACCACTTCTCCAATAGAATCGATGATGTTTAAATACATTTGAGTTATATTTGCAGTTTCAGTTATTAACTGTTTTGTTTTCTGATAAGGATATGATATCCCAGACGTTAGTTCCTGTGCTGTCTTTTTCCCTCTAAACAAACAGACATATAACACCAAGGACTTATATCACTTTTCATTATTGTGTATAAAATACAAAATACCACACACAACTGAAATATTTGATATAACCCATATAAGCAGTATGATTTCCTTTCTAAATGTAATAAAAACTTAATTTTCAATCATGAACTAGTTTCAGGAAAACAGGAAACTAAGAAAAAATGTGAAACCAACACAGGCATAGAATTGTGAAATATGCAAGCCAGAGTTCTCGACTTATGATTGTTGAACGCTGCACTTCTATACACCACAACCTACCTTTGTTCGAAGTTTGATGTAAATGGGTCTTATTGTAATTACGTTATGACCCGGACAATAAAAAAGTGAGATAAATAAAGTAATGAAGGGGCTATAGCTATAGTTCTTGTGCACTGAACTTCTCATCAGTGAGATCTATCCATATATGCATATATAAAGTTTCATGTGAATAGGTGATATAGTTAAAGACTAATACTCCGGACAAAGTACTGGAAGCTGCCCGACCCCAGGCATGACATAATTAATATGGACTCCATTGGTCATTGTCGACTCGGGTACTACTTACGTGTACCCCGGGTACTCTTAAGTATACTTACATGTACCCCGGGTACGGTAAATATACTAAATCGTACCCGGTCGATATTAGACTGTACTCGAGTTGTATTCCCGCCTAAAATCCTATGTCGTAAAACGCGCTACCGATTATCTTAAACAAACTTCTATTTAAAAAAACTGCCTCAACATGCTTTGTGAGTATGAGTTTCGATAATATAGAGGCCATTTTACAGAAAATTGACATAAATGTGAATATATTTAATTAAAAACAAGATGTGTTTGTGAAACACAATGTCCCCCTATATGACGTTTGACCTTGAAGGATGACCTTGACCTTGTGAAGGATGACCTTGACCTTTCACCACTCAAAATGTGCAGCTCCATGAGATACACATGCATGCCAAATATCAAGTTGCTATCTTCGTGAAACACAATGTCCCCCTATATGACGTTTGACCTTGAAGGATGACCTTGACCTTGTGAAGGATGACCTTGACCTTTCACCACTCAAAATGTGAAGCTCCATGAGATACACATGCATGCCAAATATCAAGTTGCTATCTTCAATATTGCAAAAGTATTCATAAAATAAGCGATTTGGGCCACATATATTTGACCTCTGACCTTGAAGGATGACCTTGACCTTTCACCACTCAAAATGTGCAGCTCCATGAGATACACATGCATGCCAAATATCAAATTGCTATCTTCAATATTGCAAAAGTATTTATAAAATAAGCGATTTGGGCCTCATATATTTGACCTCTGACCTTGAAGGATCACCTTGACCTTTCACCACTCAAAATGTGCAGCTCCATGAGATACACATGCATGCCAAATATCAAGTTGCTATCTTCAATAATGCAAAAGTATTCATAAAATGAGCGATTTTGTCCACATATATTTGACCTCTGACCTTAAAGGATGACCTTGACCTTTCACCACTCAAAATGTGCAGCTTCATGAGATACACAAGCATGCCAAATATCAAGTTGCTATCTTCAAAATAGCAAAAGTTATTGCAAAATGTTTAAGTTGGCGCAAACAGACAGACCAATAGACAGGGCAAAAACAATATGTCCCCCACTACTATAGTGGGGGACATAAAAATAGCCGACAACGACCGATTCAGCTTTTAATTTCCCGCGTATGTTTTAGTATATTTACCGTACCCGGGGTACATGTAAGTATACTTAAGAGTACCCGGGGTACATGTAAGTAGTACCCGAGCCGACAATGACCAATCGAGCCTTAATATGCCCTGTATTTGGCAGACATATAAAAGAGACAAATGGAAAGGATGAAAAAAACAACACAGCAGTAATTAGTTTTATCAGAGACATAGATAACAGAGATAGGCAGCTCGCCAAATATCGGCAAACTCTCGCGCATCCAGTGGTTTTGGCGAGATAGGTTTAAACGCGCAACTGTTTGACGGTTGCAACGGTAGTAAACACGCTTATCAACATTTCTAAAACTCGCTTTCGCATTCCAGTTTTTGCGATTTGAAACAAATATGTTATGTATTATTAAAATGAGAATGTATGCGGTTTTATCACTCAACGGTAATGTGTCAATTAAAATAAATCACATGCCGCATTGTTTTATTAAGCGATTTTATCTGGCTCCAGTTTGAAAAAAAAAACAATGCTTACCGGTATATAAAGATGGCCTTTGTAATGAGATAAAGGAACGATAAGAATCTTACGACAAACAACTAATAATAGGTTGTTTTAATTAGGTTTTTGTTTTTCATTTTAATTGCATTTTTCAAATTTGAATAATCCGAATGCCATTTACCTGTAGTATAATTTGAATAAAGCTCTGAACAAGTTTTTATTCTTATGGAGAGAATCTGTTCTTGGTCTGCTCTAATCTGCTGTTTGTGTTATTTGCTCTCTTAAATTACCGCTCAATTCAATGCACAATTTTACCAATAATAAATAACATTACAACCTAGAGTATATGTATAGAAATCTTCAGACCTGTATACTGTGCCATTCTCCGATATTTAGCATATCGATCAAGTTATTAAGTGACTTTTCTGTTTTTCTTCAACATGTCTTAGGCGGATTTTGTGTCATGGGGTGACGAGGATGAACATTGTGATAGTGAATTTGTTGAGGACATTAATCAGTCCGTTGTGTATGAGTGCCCAGAATGCACAAAGTTAATGAAAAGAACATATGGATTCCATGTGTTGTTAAAAAGCACAATCAAAACTTTAAAAGTATGTCCCCTTATGTACATAATGATAAACTAAATGAAATGTGTTCCGGCTTCTACAGAGGAGCTTATGCAACCATTTATGTGATACAGTCTCTAAGTAAACCTCTGTAGTAACAATTTTAGTCTGTGCAATAAAAGAATGCATGAACATAGTTTTTACAATTTAATGATATTTCATCAAAACTTCATCATTCATAAACACATATCAATACACCTGGCATAAAAAAAATAAGCAATTTATTACACGTATTAAGCAAGTTGTTGATATTACAAAATTAATAACATATCGGGAGAAAACAGCTAATATTCTGCAGAGATGCAGGCAACAAACATGTAAGCATAAGAGCCATTATCGTATGGGGCAGAAAATTCATAATCACATAAGAATTTTTCATCATGGAGATTGGACTATAAATGCGACTGAGAGTGTTAACATGTTTTTACCATAGTCATGTAAGGAAAAAAGCCCCGCCCCTTGGTGGCCATGTTTTTTATGATATAATTGGGACACTCTATAGAGTGTTAAAAAGGTTTTTCGAATCCCGGACAATCGCTCCTACGGACAATCTCTCCTGCGCTAAATTTGACAAGGCGGACAGTCGCTCCTACGATGTTTTGACAGGGCGGACAGTCGCTCCTACGATGTTTTGACAGGGCGGAAAGTCGCTCCTATGATGTTTTGACAGGGCGGACAGTCGCTCCTACATTATTTTGCCAACCCGGACAATCACTCCTACATTATTTTGTCAACCCGGACAATCGCTCCTACATTATTTTTGACTCCATTTTTTTAATCATAGGTGTTAGCCTTTGATCGGCGTACACTACATTTTGCCGTGGAGTCAAAATAATGTAGGAGCGACTGTCCAGATTTTTCAATAGCTATATATAGACATATAAGGAAAAATGCCCCACCCCCTGGTGCCCATGTTTTTGAACCAACCGGAACCATTTTTGAACTTGCCCAAGATATCATTTTGACAAATCTTCTGACCAAGTTTCATGATGACGGACAATAAACCGGAACAATTTTTTAACTTGTCCAAGATTTCATTTGGAAAAATGTTCTGACCAAATTTCATGAAGTTTGGACAATTAATGTGGCCTCAAGATTGTTTACAAGGCAAATGTTGACGCCACACAACACGCACTCCACGACTGCCAAAAGGCGATCAAAAAAGCTCACCATTAGCACATTGTGCTCAGGTGAGCTAAAGGGCAAAAAGATAATCACTAGAAATTTGTTCCCACAAAAAATGGTTCTGGGCAACTTCCTAACCATGAACATGTTCAGTAGTGTGTCCTGCTTCATTAACACATACTTTCATCCTTAAATATGCTTTGCCATGCTTTGATCTGAATGTAAAAAGCGAATGTCCAGGTCTCTAGCGTGCGTATTGACAATAAATTGCTTTGGATCACTTCGTTCAGTATGTAACACTCAACCCTGATAGGCACAGTGATCTCAACTTGACAGTCTCCAACTTCAGCTTAGTCTGGTTCTGTTGTTGACGATGACTAACCACACTGAGTTGCTTTGTCTTCATACAATGCAGTGTTGAGAGAAGTATCATCCTCAGTTCTCAGTTATGGATTCATCCTCATTGAGCAGGAAACCATCCTCAAGCGCTGTTGGGGATGATTCATCATGTCTAGATGGCTTGTGCTTCTTCTGCACCCCATAACTCAGTCACTCCCTCCTGGGCATGGCCAAACTGAAAATACAAATGAGCATATCAGATGAACACCAAATAATATGAAATGTATTATATGCTATTCTAAATTTAGATAAAACAAGAGATGTGTTCATCAGAAACACAATGCCCCCTACTGCGCCGCAATTTGACCTTTGACCTTGAAGAATGACCTTGACCTTGAACTTCCACCACTCAAAATGTGCGGATTCATGAGATACACATGCATGCCAAATATCAAGTTGCTATCTTCAATATTGCAAAAGTTATGGCCAACGTTATTTTTTTTTTCGGACGGACGGACAGACTGACATACTGACAGTTCAACTGCTATATGCCACCCTACCGGGGGCATAAAATATAAAGGCCTCATGGAATTTATAAAGAAGGCCCATAAGCATGCAATTTATAATGTTTCATATGTGAATTATTTTTCTTTCTATCAGCATTTTAACCATTTTAACCCAACAACATTCAGGCTGTTTAGTTGACTTGTTACTGCATAATGTAATAATGGCAATTTCTCCATAAGATATAACAGACTACTGCAGTTGACGGCCAGTTACCTTTAAAATAGGATTTATGTGTGTTACATGAATATTGTAACTTAAAAACTCTTCCATTATACAAAATTCCTTTTCTTGTAATAGAATGAGCTTCATTTTTATAAATTCATTGTCATATTTCAGCAAATGAACACAGAAAGACAATAAACAACCAATCCACCATTTACACCACACAATAACTGGTAATAAGACAAAATGCTGTCTTATTTCCAGGTATTGTGTGGTATTTAATATTACCTGAGCTAAGACACCTTATTAAATTATCTTCCTGTATTATAAATTGATCAACAAGCACCTGTTTTAAATTAAATTCTTAGATTTAATATTCCTTGATCAATGGATTAAAATTAAATTATTAATTAAATTCTTATCTTAATTATTAAATGACTCTTGTTTCAAAACAAAATTTATAAATTAAATCATATATTAAATGATCAATTAATTAAAACTTTCCTTAACTTAAAACTGAAGCACTTTTTTAATTAAGCACATTCTTCGATGATTTTAACTACACAAAATAAACAAACCATTATTTATACTAATTTACACAAAGTAAGATTGTGAATGAGAATGAAGTCAAATTATAAATGTTTAAATTATTATCAAAAGTTGATTTAATTGGGGAGGGCTATTCTCTTATCTGGCACCATACTGTGTCTGCCATTACA
This sequence comes from Dreissena polymorpha, assembly GCF_020536995.1. NCBI lineage: Eukaryota > Metazoa > Mollusca > Bivalvia > Myida > Dreissenidae > Dreissena > Dreissena polymorpha. The sequence goes on along the minus strand of NC_068361.1, from coordinate 93,774,304 downwards.
GGGTTGTCATTATTAACCGATTGCCGATCGAATTCATCGGTTAAAATCGCCAGAAAATCGGTTGTTTTCCCGAATCTTTTTAAAATTGCGATCGGAAGTTTTTATCATGCAAACCGACAATAATTGACAAGGAATAACCGTAGTATAGTAGAGCGACGCCCGGTCATTCAGTCAGTCCGTTAACTCCGCATAAGAGCTACTGTTTTCAATGAATTTCTCAGCGAGTGGCCAATATTAATTTTTCCAGCTGTCAATCAAATTCTTCTTGGTAAGCACGTCAACTAATCAGCGCTCAGGCAGCCGAATACACGCCGACCCCACGTGAAACTGTATCAAATAGCGTTACATTTCACATATTATTACTGACCGTATATCAACGAAAGAAGCACTGTAGAGCGTATTTAACTAGTTTCCACATATTAAAAATGCTCTTTGATTTTCTACCAAAATAAAATATATTTAAGCAACCTCTGCGCTACGAAGTTGTTATTCAGCATCTAAATATTAAAGTCCACGCTTTCTCCGAGGAAGAATGACGTAATATTATACATGAAGTATAATTTTGGCATGACTTTCATCTGTACATGAAAAACACGAGAAATGTGTCTCTGTTGCTTGAATTTTCTTAATTTTCCGTGAATACTGAAGTCTGAAAATGATTTCGGTAACACATTTAATTATACGCATTTCCGGGAGGCATTTGAAAATACTTCAATCAAATAATGCATTTTGTTATACAAATAGTCTGAACACAGATTGTAATAAGTAGGTAAATAACGTGTTTTGAGATTGCCAAACTATGCATACATATAGGTCTACATGCATCCATGAATGACCTGACAAGTTATATCATGATCCGGAATGAAAAGTACTCGGGAAAATGTAAGAAAGACGCGTTTTTATCCTCAGAAATTCACTTTCACTTCCGCAAACTTTTCTGAAAGGAGGTACATGTAGCAGTTTAGATTAAGTCGTTGATTTGTCGCAATTACTAAATATAAACGGTTCTCAATGCTCTCAAATCGCGTCACGTGATTCACACATGTTCAATGGGAATTCCCAAATCCCAAAATTCAATTTGTATATGCACTCGCATTAAATGGCGGACGACATTCATCGTCAATATTGGTCGTAATTTGGTTTTGAAAAAAAAGAAATTGTAATAATACTAGATAATCGGGTAATGGATAGAATTGGAACATGCAAAGATCTATCAATATAATATGTTTTTACATTGTACAGTATACTAAAAATGTGAAAATCTTAAAAATTTCCTATTCTTTTTAGACCTCATTTTAACTTGTTATGCTCTGAAAATAGCAGTATTTTGCCCCTAAAATATCTAGAATTCATTTTCGGTCGTGGGGCTTCGCCCCCTGCCCCCCTACCAGGGCCTTATCCTGGACCTAGGCAGCCCCCTTAACCACCTGCCGAATCGGTTACTATTCCAAAATAATCCTTTGTTTACAATCATAATGACAACCCTGCATTATAACTTTGATATACATCAAATGATATACATCACCATTCGGTGGACGGACGGACTGACCGACATGTACAAAAAATCTACCCCCTCTTCTTTGAAGGGGGCATAAATATGGGAAACCATAAAACTATTGAAATCAGAAATTTGCTTATATATAAATGCATAATATATTATAGATTGATTATTAAATGAGGCATGTATTGATACGTCTTGCTAATTACAGCATTTAAACTTAGAGCAGATAATATAAAGATTTTTTAGAGAGTAAATTTTCCCCCCACAACTAAAATTTTGTACATAACATCTAACTGTATTTTTTTCTTTATCAATTGCGGATTTTAAAAATTCACTTAACTTTGTTAAAACAGAAAGAGCTTTCTCTTACATCATACATTCTCACAAGTCATATATTTGTACAAAATGCATAAACATATTTTTGGTGTTATTTTGATGCATGTGTATTGTGTATTTATTAATATGGTAGTTTGATGTTTAGCTGTATATGCTTATGTCGCAAATAAACTCGCTGTTCTGTTCTGTTAATTTTATAATATAGGGATTTATTGTGCTCGAATCAAAGTCAGGGGAAGTCTACACTGTGTATTAGCAACCTGCTGTGTTGATCACTATCTTATTAGCTCAATTCACAGGCACCTGGCTACTGTACTGGAAAAATTGGATTTACTGCCAAAATAACTGATTTCATTTATTGCTAAATTGTTGTGTACCTTAAAAAAACTTCAATAAATAGTAAACGCTCTACAATTGTCTTATATTTATACCGTTTGAAAAAGTTAATGACAATTATTGCAAGCGTCCGTTTTATTTACCATTATTATTTTAAATACGCGTTCAATGGCAAATAATACAGGTAAAATCATTATTTGATGTGGATATCAGTACAGTTAATAAATGTTAATAAATGTCTATATATTCTAAGCATAGCATACGCAATTGTATAATTCCGAACTAATATTATTTACTTAAATTCACTTCTTGTATTGAAATGGGTCCACATTCTCAATGTTGTCGTATACAAATGGGTATGCTTTAAAAAAAATCTTGTAGCCCCCCCCCCGGGTTTAATGTCTAGGTGTTTGTTACCCCTCACAGCAATTGCTAGGGGGGGGGGCTACATCTTGTTCGGATTACAATAATTTTAATGTTTAAGTGGTCATTATTTTATGTTATTTTCTATTGATGCAAAGAAATACTTAAATTACTTCCCAAAATGTATAATATATTATAACATTATTATTTTTTTGCAAGCATTCCCCACACATTTGGCAACGTCAATATGGTGAAATAATCAAAAATAATATTTTCATGATATTGTTGAAAACACAATAAGAATCTTTTATTGACATACCATATATATATATCGCTCAAATCAGCCAATGAAATAAATGAAGTGTCTTTATTTGTGTCTAGCCGCAGGAAATTTTATTGGACAGTCTGTCTTACAAAGGTCAGGTAAGGTGAAAAGCTGGCTTAGACAGCTTCCACGAGAAAGTACAATTGAAACATATACATGTAACTGTTAAGCATGTGCTAATTATAGCAAAAAACAAAACCTGCATATTTAATTGGCTCTGGAGATAATCTGTCTACTGGGGTCGGTGATGTCCCCCAATAGCTTATCTTATCAGTTAATTTATAAACTGCAGTGTGATAGCTCTTATAATGAGGTGAAGCAAATGTCTATGTCACAAAAGAATGTTACTCTCAGTTGCAACTGGGCAGACATGTGGTCAATTACTCGAAAAAAAATCAATGAAATTAATGATTTTAACTTATTTTTTAACATGATTAATGTTTTTTTTCATTGATATATTATTAATTGGTAATCTCAACCAAAGTGATCAAATTGATTACAAATGTATTAATTCATGCATTTAATAATATTTGGGCTTCTAGACCCTTTATCAACCACTGTTCATCTATAAAAAAAATCCTATTCTTATTACGGGTGTCACGATACGCTCCCCTTCATTACTAAACGTATCGCGGTACAGTGTGTACGATACAATATGTACCGGGATACGTATTGTCAGATGGAAACAAAATACAAACCATTTTAAACCATTTTTTCAATTTTATTTAAAGACCTTTTATTTAAAAAATTACATTTTTTACAAATTAAAGAAATGAATGTATGTAATTTTATTTTAAATTCATGATTACAAAATTTGTCATTTAAAAATGTGATATGAGATGATATTGGGAGAATTTCCGTTAACATTGATCCAATTACTGTGCCACATATTTTATTGATTGCGCCAATGGAATCTTTCTTGCCGCGTATTGTTACAACATCCAAACATTAAAAGTTTACTTGGCGCGTTGGCGCATATGAAAAATGCTGTACCGTACCATACGCACTCGAAGGCGTATCATGCACTGTACTGAGAGGAGACTATTACGATATACCGTCCCACACAGTACCGTGACACCCTTAATTCTTATCCTATTAACTTGCACAAAAAAGAAAGATGCATAGTACTGCACGATTATTGCATTTGATGTTCATGGGCATTTGAAAAGTGCGGTCACTCATCAGGGTTTTTTTTGGCCCGATTTTATAGCCGAAATTCGGCTATGTTCCCAATCCCAAAAAGTATACTTTTTTCCCAAAATGTGGAAAAAAATTCCCAATTCCCCCCCCCCCCAATTTTTTTTTTTTTAGAAAGAAGCGTCTAAATGCATATTTTATCTCAATTGTAATTCAATTACATCTAACAAAGTATTAAATGATTTTGTTCTTTTAATTTGAATGATTATAAAGAGTTATATCAAATTTAGTATTTCCCTAATATGTGGACTTTTCGTTTGGAATAAAAAGGCTAATGAATTTATTTTCCCAATTTCTTGAACGTGCCGATAAAATTCCCAATTCCAAAGCCATGGGCTATCTTCCCAAAAAGTGGAAAAAAATCCCTGCTCATTCAACTTCTATCAGAAAGGAAAGAAAATGCCATAGTCTCTCCACTGGTGCAGAAGTTGCATGAATTGCTTTTTCAAAATGTAACTTGTATACATGGGTTAACATGGTTCACTAAAATTCTCATGAAATCAATTATTTGACTGATTACTTAACTGTTCCCACACCTAATTAAGCTCCAACACTTATTTTTTGCATAAATGCAGATCATCAATGCAATAGACTGTATCCGGAACTCCACTAATCGTTAGGTACAATAAACTTTTTACCATTATGACCCTAGTGTCACATGAATATTCTCGTACCGTACTTGCTTAGTTTGAACAAGACTATTTCCAAGCAATATAAGTCCAATACCGATGAAACTCCACCATTTTCAGCAATATTTCTAGTCTATTTGTTGCCATACCAATCAGAATTATTGACATTGGAACACAATGAATTGACATGCATAATCTCCATGTTGCCTTCTATCCATGTTTCAAGTTTCATGAAAAAATATGTAGAACTTTTAAAATTATCGCAGGATCCACTATTTTCAGCAATATTTCTAATCTATTTGTTGCCATAGAAACCAGAATTCTTGACGTAGGAACAAAATGAAATGACGTGCATAATCTCCATATTGCCATCTATCCATAATTTCAAGTTTCATGAAAAAATATGAAGAACTTTTAAAGTTATCACAGGATCCAGAAAAGTGTGACTGACTGACTGACAGACAGAGCAAAAACCATAAGTCCCCTCCATTTTCACCTGTAGGGGGAATAAAAATACGCATTCCCGTGGATCTAGGTCAATTTTATTTGTAACTCATGTAAATTAGCCGAAAAACCAGTTGTAGGCAAGTTCCAAATAAGAACTATTGTTCAGACTTAATCCCTTGAAATACCCCTTGGACCGAGAGCTATCAGAGATCTACACCACTTGAGTAAATAACTACATGATAAGTTGGCAAGTATCTGATGTTGTTAATGTGTCATTTGTCTTCATGAATTGAAATTGAATCTGCTTTTTGGTCAAAAGTAATCATAATCATAAAATAATAATGAGTAATGACCTCTTGTAGTGGTAATCTATAAAAGTATTATTTAAGTAATACAAAAGCTATAATTAATGATCAATCCATGATTAATGAAAAAAGTAATCAATTAATAATCATGATGATTAACAATTATGATTACCCCATGTCTGCTACTGGCAACTTATTGAAAATATAACCCCATTTCTCAGGTAAAAAGTTTTATCAACTCATCAAATAATTATGAAATGGTATTTGTACTAAATACTTCAGGTAAAAATGAAAGTTAGTTTTTAAATTTGAGATTTGCACAACAGTAGATAGCAGCTTGTGCTTCAGTGATGTGAGACACAAAGAAACTATTATCAAGCATGTGCAATACCCTTAATGTTTTGAAGCATATTTAATTTGCATGAAATGTACAACTATTTTATCTTGAAATAATTAATGAGAAAATCAGAGCTTCCCTTGACATACTTTTTTGTATCTTCATCATACCCTAGGGTGAATTAAAAAGAGACAAAACAAAAACACAATTTCTGATAGAATATTGGAAATAGTGTCACAAAGCATTTGGAGATTCTCAGAATGTTCAAAAGAAATTGTAAATACATTTTAAATGTTTATTTATGGATTATGATGAACAATTTAATGATCAATATAAAATGTGCTTATGAAATGCTGGGAACAAATTAAAATGAATGTTGCCTGATTGAAATCCCATTGTGTTTTTTCCAGAGACTATTTATCATCTTTGATTTGAGGTGTGAGCATTTAGAAGCCCTTAAATCAATTGAAAGTCTGTCACATTGAATCTTAAATTATGAGTCTGAATATTGAATTGTGTAAAAGGTCCCTTTTTTGGGCTGGACTAAATGACTGCCAACTTATGACATTGAACAACAAGTTTTACTGTAAAGTGTCAAATGAGCAGTACAACAATTGGCCAAGTGACACCCCATTTGCACAAATATTTGTTTGGTACTTTTTCAATCATTTTTGACCCTAGCATTATAACTCCTTAGTAAACTCCTAACAACAAGTATCGTTGAAAACGATGGATGCTCCCCGATGATGCGCTTTGTCAATCTATGTGTTAATAACCACCTAAAAAAAATCTATTATTAGCCTCGGTGACCTTGACCCCAAATGACATCAAGCGTCATCAAAAGGTAGGTCTATATATGTAAGGTACCTACATGCCAAATATGTAAGAGATCAGTAAAATATTGAAGGCGCTATGAAAAACTGTAACAAAAGTGTGACGGAAAAATATATAATAAGCCTCGGTGACCTTGACATTTACCCCAGTGACCTAAAAACTCATCAAAAGGTAGAGGTCCATGCAAGGTACCTACATGCCAAATATGAAAGAGATCGGTAAAGTAGTTAAGGCGGATGGCCCTATGAGAAACTGTAACAAAAGCGTGACGGAAAATCTATTATTAGCCTCGGTGACCTTGACCTTGAACCCAGTGACCTCAAACCTCATCAAAAGGTAGAGGTCCATGCAAGGTACCTACATGCCAAATATGAAAGAGATCAGTAAAGTAGTGAAGGCCCTATAAGAAACTGTAAAAAAAGCGTGACAGAAAATCTATTATTAGGCCTCTGTGACCTTGACCTTGAACCCAGTGACCTCAAACCACATCAAAAGGTAGAGGTCCATGCAAGGTACCTTAGACATGCCAAATATGAAAGAGATCCGTAAAGTAGTGAAGGCCCTATGAGAAACTGTAACAAAAGCTTGACAGAAAATCTATTATTAGCCTCGGTGACCTTGACCTTGAACCCAGTGACCTCAAACCTCATCAAAAGGTAGAGGTCCATGCAAGGTACCTACATGCCAAATATGAAAGAGATCGGTAAAGTGTTGAAGGCGCTATGAGAAACCGTAACAAAAGTGTGACGGAAAGAAGTAAGGAAGGAAGGAAGGAAGGACAAACTGGCCACTATATGCTCCGCCAAAATTTTATTTCGGGCAGCATAAAAATATAACACTTGTTTAACCCTTTCCCACACAAAAGCAAAGTGGAAGTGGCTATGTGCAAACAGTATAACTTCAGAACAGCCTGTGAATAAAACACAGGCTGTTCAGGTTTTATGCTGTTTGCTGCTCATCAGTATCTAAGGGTTGGAAATGAAGCCTTTAAAACTTGGATCTAGTAAGAAAGGTCTTGAATTAAATATAACTTTCTAAGTGACTACAAATGCGTCAAAATACGTATCTAAGGGGTAAAGGGATAAACAAAAAGTAAGGATTTGTAGTAAAAAACTAAGAAGATTGCCAGTAATATTACAAACAAATAAAACTATGTATTTAAAACTGATAATATTGTCTTTGTGAAATTAATCTGCAGATTCATTAGCCCATTGTTCTCAATAATTAAATCAAATACAACTGATAGATTTACCATGCCAACACATTGTTTAAAACAATTATTATAATACTTGTTTTCCTCAATAAAAAAACAACTTATTTCGTATTCATTTAAAATTAATAAAAAACCCTCAAATCTCAAGATTGTTTGACCTGGAGATAATAAGATATTTGTGTGGAGTGTGTCCTTCAGCTTATCAGTTACTGTGTTACTGATTGTAATCTAATAAACCGTGGGTGACTGTGCTCTCTAGGGGTCTAAGGTGACAAAATAAGATAAGACTGGATGCATGTATTTAAGAGGGCATAAGGCACTATTTGGATTTTTTATATTAATAAATGACATTAAATAAAAATGGAAACTAACAAACTAACAGCTCATAGATTATGGGCATTCAATAGTGGTGATATTATATTGTTAGTAAAAAACAACTGCATTAATTTATCAAAAAGAAACTTAACACATAAAATTGTCTATTTGGTATCTGAAAAATCTTTTCTTGCTGAAATTGTGATGTACACACCATCAATGCATTTGGTTACGTAATATCCCATATTTCTACGAATTCACTGATGGTATTGACACAACTTACATGTAACTGTAACAATAATAAATATTAATAATAATTATAATGCGAAAAAGTTTCCACCGTAGATTTTCATTTTCAAGTAATTGATCGCCTGATAATAAAGGCCAATTTGGTGCAGTCACACCAGCAACCAGTATTCGATTTCCATTCTGGGACCAGGGTCCATGTAAATTGTTTCGGTGGTGACAATACAATATAGGTGGAGCTTAAATTAGGTACTCTGGTTGATCCACATGGCACATGACCATGTCAACTTTAAAATATGTTTTTCAGTGAGTCAGAGATAAATGCATAGAATTAAGCTCTTAATATTGAAAATTCTTCCCACATTTTGAGTCTTAACTGCAGGAGCTCCAGGTCAACACATTGTCATTAACATGATAATACATATTCATTATCACACACTGTCATGTAATTATTCAGGTGAGGAAGGAACTAAAAAATAAAATATATGCACACATGCAGACATTTGTTCACAACCTGTGGCTTTCAAGCCTAAAAGATGCAGCAGACGTAAACATCCTGAGGTGTGAAAAATGATGTTCAATAAATTTAAAATAATCTACAGTAGATACACTTGATTAACCACACAGACGAAATCTACAGTACTGTAACGACACTGAATTGCACTTAAGTATGTGAATAATTTCATCATTGTTCAATTAATGGATTTTTTTCAACATTTGACCAACAAAATTTTTGTTGTAGTAAATACATTCAATACCAACAACAAAAAAATCAATTATAAAAGTGGATAACATTCATTAACCCTTTCAGTGCGGGAACCGAATTTTAAAGGCCTATGCAAAACGTGGTGTCTCATCAGGATCCAAACTGTTTGCTATTCTGATAGTATTCTTTGAAAAAAATCAAAGAAAATGCTAATTTTAGAAATTCAGCAGACGACATTTTAGCAGACGACAAATTTCCCAGCATGCAAAGGGTTAAGGGGGAAGGGGATATATTTTTGCCCAAATTTCAAGTTCCTAAAGGCAGCAAACAGTCAAATCCATTTCATCAAAACAGAAAGTGACACAAGAACGCCTATTTGTGTCAGTGTCATAACATAGCGCTAAGGCAACATGCATTGAAAATAAAACCAAAGACAAGGCCAGCTTCTTCACTCGTGAAACTATTGCCCTTGATCTTCCCCCCGGAAGCGAGACAATTCACCCCGAGGAGACAATTCACCCCGAGGAGACAATTCACCCCTGCTCCCTAGACAATTATTTTGGATCTTTTGCTGTTTGTTTAGGATTTAGTAATTACAAATATCTGTTTTCTAAGGATAGTTATTTGTATTCTTTTTTATTTCTATGAAGTTCTAATAAAAGCATATTAAGATGTTCTCAGAATTTCTTTCTTTTTTTCATAAAATTACTTGCAATTGAAACATAACTGTGCTTTTTATCTATTGATGTTTGTTTTTGTTATTAACAATATCTTATTATAACACTGTATTATGTGAATTGGGAATAAGACATCAAACTGGGAATGGACATCATTTTGGTGATTTTCTCAAACAAAACTATTCATTTCATGATCTACATATATTTTTGTAATACATTATCTATAATTTAAGATTAATAAGAAATTTTCCATGACTTTTTCATTAACAGTGATTGAATTTGTTTCATTTAAAGTGTATTTTGAAACCGTGTCCATGCGCGGCATGGACAGAGTTTCATTTCATGAGGATTTTTTGTTTAAATTGATAAAAAATCAAGTTTTGAAGTAAAATCAATTTAAATGATGCTATTATATATGCAAGTATATGTTTTAATTATAATTTGTAAAACTAGATAAATGCAACTTATAAAACTGCATATTATGCACTTTTGACAAAACACAATTTATTCCCAAATTGATGTCTTATTCCCAATTCACATAATACGGTGTTTTATTAACAATATCTTATTATTGTTTTTATGTCATTAAATAATTTATTATGTGTTTATGTTTTATTTAAGATTGATTTTATTCATTTAAACAGTTTATATTTGTAAAAAGTGTATAAATAAATAATAATGGTATTGGATACATTATTTGGAAATAATCTAATTGTTTTATTTGATAAGTTATGCAAGATTTCGAAATTTTTATAAAATTACTATATTTATTTTTAAATGGGAAATATAATAATAAAATATTTGTCACATAATCAGTCAACAAAGTAACAACACCTAAAAAACAACCTTTTTCACACCCATAAAGGTATCAATAAACAGATAATCTGTCAGGCATTTAGAGCTGATGAGGGTACTGATTATCTAATGGTAGATAAGGCTATTACTGATTGGGGTTGCTTAGAGATAAGGCTGTAGTATGGAATGAGTTAACATACTGTATGATTGAAGTGGACTTGAATTGAGTACAATTTTTGTAAAAAGTACATTACATTTCAAAACATTTTTAAGAGGAGCATACTAGTGGTATTATAGTAGATTTAATAAATCATGAGGTATTCGTGTATAAGTAGCATTTTAAAAAATTATAACATAAAATGGTGTGAATTTGATACTGGCTTTGAAATGAATACTGATAATTGCAGACTAAAATATGTTTCAATACACAACATAACAAAACACAACTTCTATCACTAATCCTTCAATGAGAGAAAATCCAACAACTTAATGGATAATAAGAATAAAAAAAATAATTTTTTTAATGAAACACTTTTGTTTATAGGCAGTTAAATAAAAATTATAATCAAAATATCAGGTGAACAACAATGGAATTTTTTAATACAATACCAGGTCTTAGAATTGCCCAGCCCAACATAATTATTTGTCAATGTGTGTAACTGAAGTCTTTGTTTATCTGTGTTGACACTTTGATAAAGCCTTGTCAGGTGTGTGAATGCTTATCATGTACCATCATGTAACTCTAATGGAACTCAAAACTCCCCATTTTTCTCATGTAACTGCGGCGTGCGTCAGGGAGAAATTTTATCGCCCATCCTCTTTTCCCTTTTCCTAAATGACCTTGGGAATTACTTAGAATCTAAAGGCCACTATGGTATAGAACTTACAAATCCAGAAAACGATATTGCTACTTTTCTCAAAATAATTGTACTATTACATGCAGACGACACAGTCTTAATTGCTGAAAATGCCCAAACACTACAAAACTGTCTGAATGACTTTGCTGATTACTGTAAAACATGGAAGTTAAATATAAATAAGGATAAAACAAAAGTAATTATTTTCGGATCAAGGCAAAATAGAAACTTCTCTTTTAAAATAGACAACACGTCTATAGAAATTGTTAACTCATACAAATATCTAGGTGTTTTTTTAGCAAAATCTGGTAGCTTCCTAACTGCAAAGAAACATCTTGCACAACAAGCAAGGAAAGCAATGCACCTACTCTATTCAAGAATTAATAACCGTAATTTACCAATATATCTGATATTAAAACTTTTTGATAACACTATCCTGCCAATATAAACATATTCAGCAGAGGTTTGGGGCTATGAAAGCATTGATTTACTAGAGAAAATACACAATGAATTTCTGAGAAAAATTTTCAATCTAAGAAAAAGCTCCCCACTTTATATGATATACGCAGAATTCGGAAGATACCCCATAGATCTCACTATAAAATGCAGAATGATTGCATACTGGAATAGATTAATAACTGGGAAACCGGATAAATTAGCATATCTCATATATAAATACATGTTAAACCTTCCTAACTTTGAATCTAAATGGATAAATTATGTTAAAAATATCTTCACACAAACTGGCAGAAATTACATATGGCTAAATCAAGATCAAATCCAAAATAAAAATATAAAGTACACTATAAAGGGCATATTACTTAATCAATACCAGCAAACCTGGCATACCTCACTTCAAAACTCAACAAAAGGCTTAAACTATTCAATATTTAAGGATAAGATTGAATTAGAGAAATATTTAATCACACTAACTAAATATGAATCATCTTTATTTATTAAACTTAGAACTGGTAATCACTTTTTCCCAAATGAGACAGGTAGATGGACCAATCAAGACATAAATGAGAGAACATGCCCTCATTGTACATGCAGAGATGTGGTGGATGAATTTCACTACATGCTTATATGTCCCTTTTTTAATGAACATAGAAGGAAGTTTATAAAAAAATACTACTACTGTAGAACAAATACGCTAAAATTTAAAGAATTGTTGACAACAAGGTCCTTAAAGAATTTTAAAAAATTCTGTAAATTCATAAAAGTATTATTTCAAACATTAACCCGCTGATAAGTTTAACTTGGTGTATATGTTAAATTATGTTTGTTATCTTTTATGTATTTCAACAATTAAACCTCATAAGACTAATTCATATCCACAAAAAATATTACTTTAAACGCTAACACGTTGATAAATTTATTTATATAGAGAACAAAATCATGTCTAATGCAGTACTTTTTGCATTTCGTCTCAATCAATCAATTAATATTTTATAAGATGAATTAATCATCTTACATATTGGTATTACTACATCATAGTTCATGTTGAATACCTAACTTCATTCATTACGCATGTTTAAAATATTTGTACGCATGTTTTTTCAATCTGGCAACAAATATCAATGTCACAAATTTGAAATTACTGATTTACTCATAAATGTTGTTAGCAAATTGTGATTTATATTTTAAACCTTGCACTAGCCAAATTATATGCAATGTACATGTATGTTTGTATCTCAAGCTTATTGTTAACCTTGCTGGAATATGTTTTTTAATCAATGACACTTGACACTTATTACTTATTGCAGCACTTCTACTCATCCCCCCTCTCCATCACCCATCCATGCCTTTCACCATTGATTTCATGTGCCATGTGTAAACTTACACAACTTCACAAATACATGTACAGTAAAGTACTTTTTGTCATGCAATCTCACTACTGCAGGTCAAATCGACACAATTTAGTACATGATTATATAAAGCTACTTGCTGAAACAATAACATAAAGTCCTTTACTTACGAATCACATGGTCACTGACACAGGACAAACATGGGCATGGTTAATCAGGCCTGACACAACATCGGTCAATGTCACGTGAATGGGTCACTTCACATTTGATCATTACTTAATTTAAACACACCAATTAATCCCAAGTAGAATTACATTAACAGACAATTTCGGTCTACAAAATGTAAATCTATACGTCACTTTTGAAAGTTTAGTTAATATGCAATCTATAAATGAAACACTCTCCACGATTATTCTACAGAGGAAACAGTGAAAACACAAACAATACGCACATTTCTGACCTAATTCCAGGGTTTACACACAGATCAGCGAAGCGCTGCAGACAAAAATAAATTAACCAATCAAATTCACCGGGTTTTAAATAGAACCGAATGGAAAAACCATAGCTATAGTCTGCATCAGTAATCTATGTAAACAAACAGGTTATTCAGGCCAAAGGAATAAAAAATGTTTATTTCTCAGGTCAACATCATCATTCCCCCACTCAATTCAAATGTATGTCTCATATCTTTTTTCATCTCCACTTCTCTTTCTCTTTTCTATTTTCTATGTAAAATTTAACACCATGTCACAATTTTTAATAACTCTTTGTAAAAGATGCATTGTCACTGTATACTCATGTGTCACTATATTTGTGATTTGAGCTTAATAAAGGTTATGTTGTTGTTGTTGTTGTTGCTTGATTGTAATACCCATTAATAGCACGCTTCCAACCAGATTAAATTTCCTTTCTTTAATTAAGGTTTTCTTATCAATTAAACCATAATATTTTATTAAATTAATTATCCCATCTAACATGAATAAATAAGTAATTGTCATCAGGGGTGGCGAAATCAAATGTCCGAGTTGCCCGTCAGTCGTACATTTGCTTATCTGGGCAACTGATTTTTTCAATTAAGTTGTCCGTGGACAACAAGTTTGTTAAAAGTCGGGTCCAGGTATACAAAAAAATGCATTGTATTAAAGCCGTAATTAAGTTTTACAAAACCGGATGTTGACATGCGATTACATTGTCAGTGCTATTTGCGGAGCAATCAAACTAAAATACGGGCACTCTCCTGCGCAGTGATCTCCCTTATTCTATAAGAGACCAGGAGCATGCCGCATTTTAAACATTCGGCCCGACTGTTAGACAGTGTACAGACTGGTTTCTTTATTTTTACAATCAGACGGAAATAAAAAGTATCAAAGTAAGATAATCAAAACACGGTCTACCTTGTTATTTAAGACGACTTTAATGGTAAAAATGGAACATTTAGTTTTTTTAAATCTTCAACAACGGAGCAGAAACCCGAAGCTTTGAGCAGTCCACCTCCAAAAAAAACTAAGAAAGATTATGATAAAAATATGATCTAAGTATACGCACCAGAACTTTTCAAGAAACTTGGCTCACAGATTTTCAATGGTTACCAGTTGATGATAATCTGTTAATCAAATTGCTACCAGTAGCGGCGCAGAGCCTCAGTCTGATGAGGTCGACATATTGGATTAGTTTAATTTGTTAAGATTACGATGTACTTATGTTCAACACATGGTTTAACACTAGCTTTTCAAGATTAATAGTTTTAGAAAGTCTTTATATTGTTTATAATATACTGCTATAATGATGTACTATTGAAATACAACTATAAACAAAACTAGCAAATCATACTCATTTTGGTATATTCCACATTGTTTTACATTAATCAATAAATGCGTTTATAATTTATATAAACATTAACGGACAAGTGTAGTTCAGCAACGGACAAGTTAAATTTCCTAAATGGTTGTCCGTGGACTAGTATAGTTTTTTGAGATTTCGCCACCCCTGGTCATAATGTAAAATTCTAAGAATTAAATTAAACTAATTAATCAACTTCAATATTTGACAAAGTTCTCAAATAATAAAATAGCAGTTAACCTAATAATATTATTTCAGTCTTCACGATAGTTTATTTTATCCACTAGCCATTCGGGCTACTGGAATGGTAAAGACAAGTAGCCCAGCAGCAAAATTACTAGCCCAAAGTAAATTTGTTAAAATATACACCCTGATAAAGGGTTTCATCTTTCAATAGCAGTTAATCTATTAAAAGTAAAATTGTATCCAGGGTATGTTAACTGTAAAGCCTATTGCAAAAACAATTGCAACACAATATAACAAGTCAATGTAATTATGTCCTTTATTAATTATAAGTATTTAACATGTGATAAACAACTTCTTCGTTCATCTAATCATCACTGCAATCCTGGAGATCCTCTTAGTCAGAAACCATATCCTGTAAAACAAGCAACCTGATAGTTATTTTCCAGAAGTTTACTTGACAAGTGAAGGCATAGATGGCATACTTTTATCATACATGTTGACTTTTTTCTTATGCTGTGATTTTAAGCGTAGCTTATTAAACTCTGTCTTACAGAAGTAGCTTCTCCTTCATCACTGATTTTTTACCACTTTTCTTGAAATTCACGTTTCCGTGATTTTTCATAGTCATTTGTTGACTTACGATCAGATGTGGGCAGTTTCTTGCCAGGCATCACTCCAGCTACGTATTTAAGCATTATGCAGCCTTATGCGCGTAGGGACTTACAACTTTGGAAATAAACACACAAACAAGGTTACAAAGTAAAACGATGTTTATTCGGGAAATGCAAGCCGCGTACGTCGATAAGTTTACTTCAGCAGAAAACACATCAGCATGACGTGTGCCACTAGTAAATAACCAGTAGCAGAAAACACATCAGCATGACGTGTGCCACTAGTAAATAACCAGTCTAAATTGTTCACCACGTGGCCTGTGTTACGACTCGAAAATGACCGTTGAATGTATGGACCAATCGGAACGCGTTTAAATCTCGTATTTTAGGCGAAGTTGAACGAAGTTCTGTCGGAAATCTTCGCGAAGTACTCACAAAATAATGACTTTTATCACACTTAAAAATGAAACAATATTGATACACGGAATTTCTACTGGCCCGACGGGCGTACAATATGGCAATTTTAATAGGCCGGAGCTATAATTTACACGCCCAGGCCAACGGGCGTGCGCTTATTTCGCAGACTGTTATTTAAATCCAATGCACAAATATTATAAATACAAAATACTTAATTTGTTTCAATTTTATATGTTGTAACACAGTTTATAGAAAAAAAACATTGGTTGGATTGCATTTGACAAAAAACACTATTTCATCTTTCATTTACATACTACATTTATTATCTTCACATCAAAATTGTGCTACAAAGTCAAAATTATAACCCCAAACATCTGTTCACAACTTATTTTTAAATATGACAAAAGCAAATGACAATACAATATCATATAAAAAATATGGCAGTGAATTGTCTTGGGGGTGTATTGTCCAAGGAAATCAAATTCTGGAGTGAATTGTCCAGGGGATGAATTGTCTTGGGGGGTGAATTGTCTGACACCCTTTCCCCCACCCACCTACTTTTTAATGAAAAATTGAGAAATTTTACCCATTTCATGGCATGCAAAGTACATTCAAACAGAATGCAATTCTAGTTTTGGCTACATTACTCATTAATTTCAACCATGTGCTGTGCTTATTTACCTACAAGTCTTAAGATTTTTCACAATTTACCTTTAAAGTTCTGTTCTGTTTCTGCAGCGTGAAATATTGACCTTCGCAAAAACCTCCTTTTTGGAGATCCAAAATATCGTCATTGTGTCACACCGGTCTTACAATAACGTAGTGACGTCACCATTTATGTATAGAATGAAATATCGTTGCAAGGGAGCACTCTGGATCAGCAGACGATTTATTTCATAAATCAATATGAATATCTTACGGAGGAATCCGAGATAGCCGATGTATCACGATTGGCAAGGGAGCTGTCCCTAGTTTCAATGTTTTTTTTTACAATATTTTGAGACATTCTTTCTTAAACCTAACACAAGAAATACCTTTTATTAATTCCTAATTGATTTTTAAAGACCATAGGTTACCCATACCCTAAAGATATGTAATTTTTCCCCCTTTCACTGATATGTGCTCGGTACGACTAAAGAGCGTATATGTCTATGTAGTGTCTATCGCAACCGTTGTTTATTTTTGGTGTTTTCACTTCATATACACTTATATTTGTTAATGCAGCATCAACATACTACAACAATATCCCGGAAAGAGAAAAATAATGCATTTGAATATCAACCGTAGTTTCGTTTTGACAACTGACGACATAAAAGATTCGATTTACGAAGTGAATCTAAATCTAGTTTTAGTGCAGATTCGTTCATACGACACAAATACACTATTTTGTTTTACGGATCATTTCGGATTAGAGGACTGGGTGAGTCATGTAAAATATCGATTATAATATATACTTTTTATAAACAACTGGCAGCAAGATGAGTTGCAGATAATTCGTCAGTAACCACATTTAAACTAACTCTTTTGACCTGTTAATTATGTTCAGCTCAATTCAACAGTGAAACATGCCCATAATATCACTTTAATTGTTAATTTGGAATTGTAATAATAAACCATATGTCACCTAATCAGTCAAGAAAGTAACAATACCTGAAAACACCATATCCTATTTCCCACCCCTAAAATTACAATAAACAGCTAATCTGTCAGTCATTCAGAGCTGATGAGGGTACTGATAATCGAGGGGTAGATAAGGCTACTGATAGGGGTTGCCTAGAAATAAGGCTGTAGTATGGAATACTTAAATAAATATTTTAATTTGTCATGCTTTACAATTTAATATTTAATTAATGTAGAACTGTAACTCATGTTCAAATTTTAATAATGCTGGGCAATTTTATTAAATTATTAATTAAATACACATTTGATTCTGTAAAATTGTATTATGACTGATTATTATTGTAAAATTAATAATCTTTGCGTACAAAAATGTTTCAATACATGTAGGTATGATAATCATGTATACTCGGTTTATATGATACTAAGCTATACGTATTTGTACTCACGTTAACATTATTGTTATACGTTTTTTACTTATAATTGTGTGCGCAATAAGTTTTCCATAGGTAACGGGATCTTCATTAATAGTTTTATGACAAATATTAAATTCTTAATAATTCATAGTTCTATCAGTCTTTATGTTATATTCATTAAATTACAATATTAGTGTACATATTGTAAATCTTTGATAATGTGTGTAAATATTGAAATAAATATTAAAATAAAAGTATATAGATGTATGTCTACTTGTGTACATATTGTACAGCTTTGATACTGTATGTAAATATTGAAATAAATATTAAAATAAAAGTATATAGATGAATGTCTACTTGTGTACATGATAAAGCTTTGACAATGTGTGTTTCAAATATTTTAATAAAAATAATAGTTTAAAAAATATATTTTAAAAAGTACTTTTACTGTCTGTTATAATGTGCCGATAATGTAACCTGGTGTAAACACAATTTGTCAAAAAAATGTGTTATTTTGTGAAAATATTGCAATAAAAAGTATTGAACTAAACTCTGAAAGTATTTCTCATTTGTGTTTATGCATAAATAACTCATTCAGAACCCATCAACACATCAATGGTTTCACTACCGTGCGAGTTGACTTTTAGGTACGAGTTGACTTCCGTGCGAGTTGACCAAACAACGTGCGAGTTGACTACCGTGCGAGTTGACTAAGGTACGAGTTGACTGTAAACCTTGTATTGTGGAGTCGTCGTGGTTATTGTTGGTTGTGTGTAGCCTAAAAACAATGTTCATATTCGCGAACATGACTTTAGAGTTCGAAACATGATAATGGCTAGAGAATTGATCTATTTATGTTAACAGTCTTAATTATATTTTACATTAAACTGTAATTTGTTGATAAAAACATTGCAGAAAAAGCATCAATATTGCAAATATTCGATCATATTCGCTCGTTTCGTTCATATTCGCGAAAATGAGTCATATACGCATTATAGACGGACCCAAAATTTCGAGCAAAAAACTTCAAAAACTGTTAAACGGGAATAAACAACACAATAATACAATTCCGAATGACAATAAGTATGTTTCCAATGTTATTGTCTTTCTGCATTGTATTTATCATCACAAAAATGGATAAAAGCAACGTTTGGATTATCAAAAGGTAAATGTAATATATTTTCGAGATAAGTAACTTTATTATTTATACAGTCTTTCAAAATTATGGAACGTTTTAAATTCATCTTTCCAGAAATAGCAATATGTGGGTCTAATCTCTTTCAAAAAGACATTTTATTCAACGTAACGTACCGAGTTAAGAAAATTCAAAAATTATAAATTGATTTTGACACCTTAAAAAGAAAACATCAATTATTTAATAAAGTTTGGTGTCTTTTACTCTTTATTCAATAGAATATATTGCAATGGGTATAAACTGTTTATTGAAGTCTGATCCCCCCCTCCCTTCTCTGGTCAAACTCCCATTGGAGTTCTTTATAAATTGGAGTTAGACGGGGATCCCCCGTCAAACTCCCATTGGGGTTTAATTTAAATGGGGGTTTGCCGGGGTCCCCCGTGAAAACCCCATTGGAGTTTAATGGATATGGGAGTTTCACGGGATCCCCCGTCAAAACCCCACGGGGGAAGAAAATCTACAAACACTTTATTTTCTTATTAAAGTACATATTTCTTACAATTATAACTTAAACATGTGTATTTGTAAACATTGAAACAGAAAACAGAGCATAATATTTAAATTACATTTTGTGTAAAATATAGGTAAAATTCTCCCGTCTGGAGAAATCTCCCGTTGGAAAATTGCAATTCTTAACGGGGGAGCCAAAACCCCGTTGGGATCCAACGGGGGATGGCAACTTTATCATCAAATAACTCTACTTTCCCAAAACATTTTTACTCTTTCTTTTCAGTTATATGTATGTACTCAATGCCCCCTACAAATATGCAAAATTTCATAACAATTGTTCAATAAATAAAAAAAATAAGTTTGCAAATAATCTGGATTTGCAAACTTAATCTGGATACTGTTGTATTGTAAAACTGTTTTATTTTGTCAAAAGAAAACGGTGGGAAAATTTGTCCCTGTGCTTAGTGTCTACTTGTTGAGTGCTTAAAACGGACTGTACATAGGCCACATTGCTGCGGCGATTGTTTTAATTGTTATTGTTTTTTCTGAAAAACTGCGAAAGGTCAAAGTTAAGCCAGTTCTTTAGCAAAATATTCAATGCAGATTCGTCATATCGATGGCATTCCGCTGATTTTCTTGCAGTGAAGTCAAACTTGCACCTCAATTTTAATCCAAGTGGCGCCTAGTCCATATAAACGTACTCCCTGAGCCTTTGATAATTTTTTCTATGGCGTCCCCGTGAGTCCATATGCACCCCTTCATTAACACAATCGCAGTGCTGCGCAGAGATTCCGTACGCATCACTTTACATACGTCGTTCTTTACCAATTAAGGAAAGCGATAATTAAACTTCATAAACACATACAATTTACGTTAATGGCAGCGTACTGACGTTATACTTTGATGCAACCTAAAAAACACGACGATGTTTCAACATACTATTCTTTCTGACATTTTTACTTTTGAAATTTGGAACAGTGTAAATATTCGACATCTGTTCGACAAAGTTATCGACTTAGGCTACATCAAATATAACGATGTCCAAAAGATTGGTGTACTGCGACCTAACCAATGGCGACTTTTTTAGTCCGCAACATTGCGACTGTTTTCCAATATGGTGGATAGAGCTTACGAAAGAATAACAAAATAAATAAAAAACAATTACTTCTTGCTTTAATTGTATTATTTGCATGAGTTTGTGCTTTAGACAGGTAAACGTTGATACGTTTGTGCAGTATCAGTGTTCCTAAGCCCTTGCAGTGGTTATCAAATTATGCACCTTAGGACAATAGACAGCGAATTGCAACTCTCAGCAACCCTTTGGGTTATTAAGATGAGAGTTGAATTATTGCAACTAGGTGGCGCCAGGCAGTTATCTTCAAGTGCGCATGCGGTGAACACCTTCATTACACGCTCATGTACCTCGGGTGTATTATGTATGATAAGGGCTCGCATTTCAAGATGTGGATGAAACAAATACATTTTCCTTGTCGGCTGGAATAAACTCCAACATTTTTGGATGTGTTGCAGAGTAGGTTGTATAGCTGGCAGTCTGGCTTAAAGCCATGATTACTCTTTCGTGTGAATTGTGTAGCTATGGAGCCAACTCCTGTGTTCCGAGTCGTAAGTTCGGGTTTACCAAAATGATATGACCGAATTCAGCAACAGCAGACTAAAAAAAAGAATAATTTTATAAATTAACTGCACTAAATCGTATATTCGTATGATTGCTGTAGCTTGTGATTTATTATTTGATTTTTACATAGATGGCAATAAGAGACAGTCTGGAAACAAATAAATAAATAAATAAAAATAAAAAGAGTGTAATCGAAAGGCCGAACATTTCAATTTCCGAGATATAATTTAACAATTAGTGAAACATATATATGATTTAGCATTGCGTTATCACTCTTGTTATGCTTATCAAACAGTTAGACAGAGGAGTAAGATAAATGGTGGAATGATCCGATGCGATACAAAAACAAGCGGCTCGTACTTGTATAATAAATGGTTTCCAGTGAAGATTGTCAGGAACAGTTTCTTCATTAACAGACGCATTCGCACACCGCAGTATGACATCATTTGAATCCATAAACGGTACGGCATCATCTGAATTCATAAACGGTACGACATCATCTGAATTCATAAACGTTTCGACAATATTTTAATTCAAATACGGTACGACAGCATCTGTTCTCACAAATTGAACGACATCATCTACATTTATAAACTGTGCGACAACATGTGAAGTCATAAATGGTACAACACCATCTGAAGTCAAAAACAGCACGACATAGTCTCAATTCACATACGGTACGACATTATCTGATTTCCTATAAGGCACGACATCATCTGAATTCCTATACGGCACGACATCATCTGAATTCCTATACGGCACGACCTCATCTGAATTCTTATACGGCACCGTACATTATCTGAATTCATGTACGGTGCGACATCATCTGAATTCATATACAATATGACATCATCTGAATCCATATACGATACAACATCATCTGAATTCATAAAGTGCATTCTCTGCATTCATCTATGGTACGACACCATCTGAATTCATATAAACGGTACGACACCATCTGAATTTATAAACTGTACAACATTATCTGTATTCATAACAGCACAACATCAAATGAATTCATAAACTGCCCGACATCATATGATTTTATATAAGGTACGACCTCATCTGAATACATAAACGGTACGACGTCATCTGATTTCATAAACAGTACGAAATCATCTGAATTCATACACAGTACGACATCATCTGAATTCATACACGGTACGCAATCATCTGATTTAATAAACGGTACGAAGTTATCTGAATTCATAACCGGACGACATCATCTGAATTCATAACAGTACGACATCATCTGAATTCAAACCCGGACGGCATCATCTGAATTCATAAACGTTATCACGTCATCTTTATCTATAAACAGGCACAAACACACACCAAAGTATGACATCATCTGAATTCAAATCACGGAGTAAAGCAAAATACAATTAAGTACCGAGGAACATAGTCGAAGCTGCTTTCACATATGTTTTCATTAGATAGTAATAAATATATGTCATTAAGATATTCCAATGGGTGTTTGCGAAAAATGATACCAATCAGTGGTCATATCGTAAGGTCCTGACGTGGGTCATGAAAACGTGTATATCTTTTCACGCTTAGTATATTTAAACATGTATGTAATCAAACAATGTGAAATGTCAGATAGTACGGTAATTACATGTTTCTTCTGCTCAATATAATGTCAAGATCGTAAACGTAAATCTTGCGCTCAGGAAGGCTATACTGGATGGACGCAACCAGATGCGTACTTCATTGATCTGTGCAATAACTGGCTCCATAAATGTCCGTGCTGTTTCTAAAACATAGGTCACGTGAAATAATTTACATTATCAATTTGAAATACAATTACACACGTTTGATCTTTTCGCGCATGTGAGTTTATTTATTGTTTATTACACGGCAATTATTTCTTTTAAAAGGTTAAAGGTTCGGGTTAAGAGTATGTTTTGATGACTTTTGCATCGTCAATTGTATTTCACATTAATCCCCTGATCACTGGGATATAAGTATTGCATTAAAACTCGGCAAAGTATGCAGCCACGTCAAATTTGACTTATTTTTCTCAACGGTACCTATTTAAACATCTGAGCGGAGAGGAGTAAGCGTGGGGTGGTTTTTTTTGCTCATAAAAATCAAGGGGTATTCAAACCAGATACCTTCCGATTCCTAGCCCAGCATCCTGCCACTAGACCACTGTTTTTTAATGTGTCTTCTAGGAATTTAATTGAACGTCGCGTTGACATGCAATCCGAACGCATGCAACTTATGATTGATTTCTATACCTGTCAGTAACCCGAACAAATACATTAAAATGTTTTTGACTCTATTGTTGTCAACATGTGTATTTAATTTATTTGAATTATAAAAGTCCATCTGCAGAGGAATGAATTCCTTATTTAAATGTCATATGTACATTGTTTTTGTTTGTAGATTTAAACAGCGGGTAAATACGATTTTATCTTAGTGTTGTTTTACTTCTATCCAAAATGATAAATAAATCAAACAGATAAATAACAGTGAAGTAGTAGTAGTAGTAGTAGTAGTAGACAATCAACAAAAGAACATATGTATTCTATTGCAAATGATGTTCTGATTTACAGCAGAACATTCCTTCATGTACACAAGCCATGGACACTGCTGGGAAATACCCACATGACAGTATTGATGTTGATTCGTTCAAACGACACAAAGACACAATTTTAGCAGCTACGAGTGCAGTTGTGGTATCATCTATAATTTGCGCGTTATAAATTACACTGCAGTACCCAATATTTGATTGAAGCTATCATATGAAGATTGTTAATTAATATCTTTATTTAAAATTACCAAAGGTGTCGTTTCATTTTGTTTATAAATGATACTGGTGAACGAATGTTCCGAAAACCTTTCCAATAATGATATTGGTATCTTATATACAGGAAGGACATTTGTGTGTTTTTCGCTGGCTTTTTGATATTGTCAACTTATAAACGAAGTTCAGCACACCAGTTAAATCGTATTAATAAATAGTCTACTAAATGGAAATAATGTATGGACAACTACGGTGTATATGTTTTCAAAAGTATAAACATAAAAATGTTCACAATTGGAATATTAAAGGGAAAATATTGAGATAGTAAATTGCTTCGCTTACATCTATTTACGAGCTGATTTTTCTATAACGGCTCCACTTATTGAGTAGTTGAAACACTAAATGAGCAGGCTCTTGAAGCGTATAGCAAGGTGTTTTCATTATTCAGCAAACTCCGAACAAAATTGTTACATTTTGATTCAATTGTAACACTTATCATCACATATGGCTTCGAAATATTGGGAATTAATATAATATACATAAGATCGATAAAACGCACTTAAAATTTCGTAAGCAAACATTTAATGTTCTTCAACAAAGTCCAAATGCGGCTGCGCTAGTTGCACCTGTCCGCTTCCCTTTCTCTGCTATAAGCACAAACATCTTTATGAGGTCACATAACACTTTAATTAAGTATGTAAAACCTTAATAACTGATGATGCTTGAATAGCTATTGATAGTACATGTTTTGGCTGAATTCTGTAAAAAAAACACAATTGTTTCATTGTTTTCAGTTATGTGAGGAGTTACAATGTATCATGAAATTGATTACGTATATAGTCTAAACCAACGAGTGAGTCCGTGATTATTAAATTAAAATGTGAATGTATACAGTCTGTAATATTCCACTATACTTAAAACAAGAATTATGTTAAAAGCTAATGATTGAAATGCATTAGTAATGAAAAACATATAATAGCATTGAGCATATTTCGACTGTGTTCTCATAATTTAGAAATATAAAGAGGATTGTTTAATTATTAAAATGATCAATGGCCGTAAGTGTAATGTTCGTAATACTGATATTATTAAATCTGAATTTAATTGTCCAATATATAGAGACGTGAGGTAACATTCAACGAAGATATCATTGATTTTTCGCCTGCAACCTAGTGTTTCAAAATGCTATATGTTTCTTACATTTATTTCGTTATAACTGCACGAAATTTTAAATAAAACGTCCTTTATATATATAACTTTCCTATGCATTGAAAACATAAACATTTTACTTTTCTAGGTGCTGCATGCCGGCATCTAAAATGATCGTAAGTTCACACGATGATCCAGCCTTGCTAGAATGGAATCGATGGACTTTTGATCGCGTGGAGTTTATTAACAAGACCCACCAACTTCGTTAGAGCAACTACATGTAGCACTAAGAACATCGGAGGTCTCTGACAGTTTAAATCATTCTGTGTTCATGAACAAAGGAAACGTCTAGAGCAGTAACTGGTAAGAACATACAAGAAGTACGAGGTGCGTCTGTCGGGCCTGGTTACCCAGAGCTCATATACGACACCGTAAAGGCCACGTCTAAAACAGTCCTCGGTCAAAACACACATAAACAACGTGGTGCTTGTGTAGGTCTATATAACACAGAGCTCAGGTACTGCACAGGGAACGCCAAGTCTAAAGCAGTCGCTCGTTACAACATACAGGAACCACGAGGTGCTTGTGTCGGTTAAGATGACACAGAGCTATTGTGCGACATCGCGAATGCCACTACTAGAACAGTCGTTGGCGGGAACATACAAGAACTCCGCGGTGCTTAAGGTGACACATAGCTCATGTACGACACCATGAAGGCCACGTCTAGAGCAGTAACTGATGGGAACATACAGGAACCACGTGGTGCTTGTGTCGGTTCAGCTGGCATTGAGCCCATGTACGACACAGGGAAGGCCTCATGATGGACAGTCACAGGCGAGAGCATCCAGAAACCACTTGGTGCCTGTGTCGGGGCAGCTATAATTGAGCTCATGTATGGCACAGGGAAGGCCAGATCTAGGGAATCACAGATGAGAGTATCCAGGGACCACGTGGTGCATGTGTCGGAGCAGGTGACACTGAGCTCATGTACGACACAGTGAATGCCACATCTGGGGCAGTCACAGGCGAGAACATCAAGATACCACGTGGTGCCTGTGTCAGGGCAGGTACAACTGAGCTCATGAATGACACAGGGAAGGCCACATCTAGGTCAATCACAAATGAGAATATCAAGGGACCATATGGTGCTTGTTTCGGGCCTAGATAGATAGATTTATTTCGGCATAGGAAGCATATACACAGTTCACAACATAACTTAGAATAAAATAATAAGCAATTATTAAAATTTATATCATGTACAATGACATGCTCACCAAACCAAGGATAACACAAAAAAGAGCAAGCCCTTATTTCCATTGTGGTCCTTATTATTGGTGGCATGACAAAAAGAGGCAGACCTTAAACATAACTATGTTGACCTTAAACATAATTATGTTCATAGAAAAATAATTATTTAATGAAATAAAAAGTATATATCACCGTTCAAAAGAGATCAAACTAATTATCACAGTAGTGCTCAGAAAATATGACAGGAGCTGGAAACTAAGATCAATTGATAATGTTATCAATTATTGCAACACATAGATATTTTGACAGTTGGTATTTGATGATATGAGGTATCATGAATTATCTAAATTAAATATATTGCTAAAAAGTATGTTATGAAGTATGAACTAATAATTATTAAAAATAAAAACATAAGCCGAAGTTAATATCTGCTAAATAAAAAGTGAAAAGATACACATATATAAAAAATTAAATATAATTCATTAAATGACTTTTAATGGCAACCTTAAAGCCTTCTAACCTGTTGACCTCTGTGAGTGACTCAGGTAAAGAGTTCCAGAGTTTAATGCTGTTAAAAGAAAAGGATTTGGAACCATGACATTTGACCTTGGGTAAACAATACCCACCCTTTTTACTAAGCCTAGTGCTGTAATTATGCATAGAATCTTGGGAAACAAAGTGTTCACTCAAGTAATCTGGGAAAAGGCCATTTCTCATTTTGAAGACATGACATAACATTATTTGATTTACTCTCATGTGAACTGGTAACCAGTTGAGGGACTTAAAGTGAGATTGGTCAATATGAACTTTAGAATCAAGGTCAAGAACAAACCTAATAAACTTATTTTGACAGGTTTGTAACTTATTTCTTAAAGACTGAGCTATACTATTATACCAATGTTCTAAGCATAATCATAATGACACTGAATCAGTGACATTACAAGAAGTTTCTTCGTATGCAAAGTAAGGAAATCTTTCTTACGATAAAGGAATTTAACCTAGAATTGGTCTTTTTCAAAAGAGACTCAGCCATTGAGCAGAAAGAAAGGTTTGATCAAGGGTAATTCCAAGATACTTAACGGGTGATGTAGAAGCAATGGGTGTACCATTACAAGATATATCAATGCTAGATTGTGACTTAATTTTTCGCTTGGACCCAAACACAATTGACTCAGTTTTACCTAAGTGCAATGACAACTTATTGTCGATCAACCATTGGCTAACCAAGTTCATATCATCTGTTAGTGCCTTTTCAACATCAAGTACACTTTTACCAGAAACAAGGATTCCAGAATCATCAGCATATAATAACAATTTATTTTTAACCACAGCTGACATATCATTCACGTAAATTAGAAAAAGAAGGGGTCCAAGGATTGAGCCTTGGGGTACACCACAGGTTATACTGGCCTTAGAAGAAAAGGTACCGGAGACATCAACAAGCTGGTTTCTATCCGACAAGTATTATTTGAACCAGTTTAAAACGCCATCACTTAGTTCGGATGCTCGAAGCTTCATGAGAGAATTGAGTGGTCGACTGTATCAAACGCCTTCTGTAAATCTAACATAACCATGCCAACAATATTACCTTTATCATTTTCATACCTGATAAAATCTGTTAGGTGAATTTAACAAGTATCTGTGGAGAAGCCACTTCTAAAACCTGACTGAAATTTATACAATAATTTATTATCTTTAAAATAAGATTCAACCTGGTCATAAACTACCTTTTCAAGGATTTTAGAAATAACATTTAAAATGGACACAGGCCGGTAATTACCTACAGACAATTTGTCATCCTTTTCATAGAGGGGAGCAACTCTTGCCGTCTTAAGATCATCGGGGACGTGACCTTGTATGAGGGACAAATTAATGATGTGAGTTAAAGGACTAACAATAACAGAGGACCCGTCTTTGACAAAACGCGAAGGTATGCCATCTAAGCCATTAGCTTTCTTTGTACCAAGTGAAGTTAAATATTTAAGAACTTTACTCTCAGTTACAATGGAAAAAGAATAACTATTAGCATAAACACCCTTATTTGCATAAAAAGAATTAACAAAATTAACACCAAATTTGTGTACACGTTCAGGTAATTTTGCAACAGGTTTACTTGCAATAGTTGTATAGAATTCATTAAATGTTTCAGCAATATGTTTCTTTTCAAAACAAATATTATTATTAATGTTTAAACACATGTTAGAGCCAGATGTTGCTGAACCTTTCTTGGAAGGCAAGCCAAGATTTTTAAGAGTTTTCCATAAGGATGATGAATCATTTTTATTTTGATCAAGTACAATGTTAAAATAATCTTTTTTAGCATTGTGAACAAGTAACTGAACTTTATTTCTAAGAGTCTTAAATATGTTTTAATTATCTACACTTATATCCTTTTTATAATTGTAAAAGGCTTTGTCTCTTTCATTCATAGCACTGGTGAAACTGAGCTCATGTACGACACAGGGAAGGACCACATCTAGGGCAATCACAGGTGAGAACATACAGGAAACACGTGGTGCTTGTGTTGGGCCTGGTGAAACTGAGCTCATGTACAACACAAGAAAGCCCACATCTAGGGCAATTACAGGTGAGAACATCCAGAAAGCACTTGGTGCTTGTGTCGGGCCTGGTGACACAGAGCTCATGTACGACACAGGGAAGCCCACAACTAAAGCAGTCACTGGTGAGAACATCCAAAGACCACTTGTTGCTTGTGTCGGGCCTGGTGACACGGAGCTCATGTACGACACATGGAAGCCCACATCTAGGGCAATGACAGGTGAGAACATCCAGAAACCACGTTGTGCTTTTGTCGGGCCTCTTGACACGGAGCTCATGTACGACACAAGGGAGCCCACATCTAGGGCAATTACAGGTGAGAACATCCAGAAACCACATTTTGCTTGTGTTGGGGCTGGTGACACTGAGGTCATGTTCGAAACAAGGAAGGCCACATGTATTGACAATTGTTTCTGTGTTGCACATTGGTTTGCAAAGTTAAAATTCCTAGCAGTAACTGCTATATTTTAAGTGGAACGAGAACCTAGTTTAAATACCCGTATAATTGAAACTTAAAGTATTATCTTCGAGTCTTCGTTATCCCTCTCCAGCTCAGTTGCAAAGTAAAAATGTATGTATGCAACCAGCCGTCTGTTCAGATTTTATGATGTTTGCTGCTCATCAGTATTGTAGGTACTTTAATCTTGTACAAATGTCTTAAATTTAATATGATTTACTTATGAACTACAAAGTTGTCGAATTGCGTGTCTTAGTGGTAAAGGAATTTCTAGCTTTTGTCATGTCTCTTCTTGCTGCCATATTGGCTGACATAACCTGCCAGATATACAACAAAACGTTTTACTTCAACATAAATGATAGAAATGGAAATGGTTTTGTTAAGCAGCAAGCGAAATTCTTCGTTGATATATACATTGGCGGCTTTAAGCTGAATAAAACACTTTTAAGAGGAATATTGTAGCTAACTTGTTAAAATCCTTATACGTCTACTGTGTAACCAGGTTTAAAGATAAATACCTTCTATTTCAGTTCACGCTTCATATTTAAGGTAGCGCACCTCTAATGAAATCCCGCGATTTATTTTACGATCAATGCCGATCTTCAATGATCGGTTATTTCCGAGAGATGCATTTTATTTGTTTCAAACTTCGAATTTTGAAACGTGTTTACCTAATTCATTTAGAATACATTATTTTCACTATAAATATTGACTTTGATCCAATTATTATCTGAAAAATACGATTTCGCGATTTCTTCAAAGATCGACTAGCCTTGTTACCTGTTTACTTATGGATATCTCATTTAAGATTGCACTTATGTGAAGTTGTCATGGCCGAGTGGTAAAGGCGCCGAGTGGTAAAGGCGATGGAATTAAAATCTTTTGGGATCTTCCCGCACAGGTTCGAATCCTGCCGACATCGCATTCTTTTTGCGACGCGTTGTATTTCTTTTCTAACGGTATTTGATTTAATATAGCATATAAGCTATGTTTATTGTTAAATATGTTGAAAATTGTATACACATCCTTCAATTTTAAAATTAAAACAACGTTATGGCTAAATTGGGTAATTTACTGCAGAAAATACGAATGATGCATGTTGCATTTTAATTTTTATTTCAAAAAGTAAACGGTAAATCTGTCTATTTCTTGGTATTTTGGCTGTATATAGTGTTTCTATAAAAATTAAGTATGAACTATAACTTAAATGATACTTTTTTAAATTTTATGACACTTTGTTTTTAACCGACCCAATTTTTACTTGGCTGAAATCACTTACATTTCATGGCGCTATTCCATAGATAAAAATTTGTAAAAAATAAATGTCTGTTAAAGAATACTTATTTCATCTTGTATAAACTTAAAACACATTTACTGCATCTGTACACACCAACTGCATGCCCATATTTGGAAATTTGAATGAATTATTGAACTTTTATATACCCCAGGGGTGAATATAAAATGGACAAAAGCCGAGCGTGAGGTTGGTTTTGAAAAAATCGGTATATTTTTTTTAAAAGCATGGAAAGCCTACCTACAAATTTGCATGTAGTTCAGTGAAATGATGCTGATTAGGAAAATAATTAATTAAATTATATTTGGATATGTGCCCATTAGAGGTGCGCTACCTTAAACAATTCTAAAATTTGGTTTCAATTGAGAAAATTTTTAATGTATGGCAATATGATTGTATTTATTGATAATCTCTTCATAAAAGCATCTCTTGGCATCATCCGTCAATTTATTACAATTAACTTGACAGTACTGTGATAGATGGAGAGATGCGTATAATTTGCTACATTGGATACCTAATGATTCATTAGTCGAAAACTTTAACATTTGAGTCATTCTCTGGAAAAACGGGGCTTAATGTATGTGCGAAAAGATTCGCCCCTGATTAGCCTGTGCAGTTCGCACAGGCTCATCAGGGGCGACACTTTCAGCTTTTATTGCATTTTTTTCATTTCACACGCATTAAGCCCACTTTTCCCTGAGCGTGGCTTAAATATATTTTTCATTCTCAGGTTGCTGCGTACTACAAGCTTGGCAAGCTGGGACCATAGTTTTCTTCGTCGGTCTTTCTTCGCAGACAATGCAACTGGTCTTGAGTATTAGTTTTACCTGGCTCAAATAATTGTCTGAAAACCTCGCTTGCATCGTTTAAATATTAACATCGTGCAATTTATTAAACTATTGTTATAAATATAATTTAGTCATTTTTTTAATGTATCAAAATTATGGAATTCCCAAATAAATTAGTTTTAAATATCATAGATCAATCAGGTTTACGCTGTCATCATTGTCTTTCAAGTTTCTTGCGTATCATCGGACTGTTTAAACATACTTAATTAAAACAGATTATGTGTTTGTCAAATTATTCGTTATTGATCAGCTGAATAACGATAACTTAATTGTAAAGTCATACACGGCCACATTTCCAAAATTGATAAATAGTTCGTTTTGTTACGGAACAAAGATGTCTTCGTATCAAAAAAAGATTTATTGAAAACCAATGACATGATGAATGTCCATTTGTAGCGGTGACGAACATACGACTACTTAGCTTTGCTAAATTACAAGCTTTTGTTTATTCGTGCACTTTGTATGAACGTGTATATGTACAGTTGTATTAAATTGCATGAACACTGCATACAATTTAAATGTTATTTGTTTTTCCTTTATCAGATTTTGTGAAACATAAACATTTATTTTAAGTTATCACACAGTCAAATTTGTTCAGCAGTTTATATTTAGCAGTACATTTAGAATAAACGTTAAAAGATCATATGTTCGATTGTTTTTGCTTTTCATTTATTTCCGTTAATATAGCAATACATAAATTAAATACAACATCGGAATCATCAGGTTAGGCTGAACAAGTAGATTTTTATATTCTCATCCAAGCCCCTATAAAAAACGGCCCCAAAATGTTGTTCTTCATTTAATATAAAACAATTTCAAAAGCGACCGCTTGATTCAATCTAATCTGTATAAGTCAATGAAAATTAAATGACCCCGAGAGCGCAACCGATGTTTACGCTAAAGCCTTTCTAAAACCCAACTTTGAACAGGATCTACTCTACGATGTTACACACCAAATACAGAAACTGTGAACCTTGAGGTTTTAAGGAAGTTATTTTTGCTTATAATTGACATTATTACTTATTAAGCAATAGACGATCTTTATAACAAGGGATATGCCTTTTGTAATTTTAACATTAATGGAACAATTGCATAATACTATTGAAATAACATAAGAAATAATCCCTGAACATTTGAAAATTGCATGTCGAAAAGTTTAGGGTTACGCCTGCGGACAGACATAAGCGCTTGTAAAATTGTAAAAAAAAATTAAAGAGCTGAATATTCGTGGAAGTTGGCTTTACATATTATTCGGAAGGTAAGTCAAGTATTTCCATCACATCAACGTTGTATTAATACAACTAGGCATATTCCGATAAACAATATTACCCTAGTTGTAGTGTTTGTAAAGCTCAAGGGAACAAGACATGTGTCTATCGTACACTGATGCCCCCAAATGCAACTGTGTCCATCAAGGTGTGTTATGTGGAGAGTCATTATATGAGTGTATTACTCTAAAAATGACCAATAACTATCGTTATTGTGCACAACGCCCTTTCAATAAGATTTACCTTCCTTAAAAGTTTCAAGTTATTCATTTTTCAGGTGTAAAGATATGATCGGAAAAAAAATAAGTAAGATAACAAAATGTAATAACTTTAACCATATGAAAGCGAGAATTATAATTGTTTTGTACTGCACATCCTCAGATCTACCTACTTTTACTTTTTAGTTTTAAGTTAATATCACTTTAGTTTTCAAGAAACACTCCCGACCAAATTTAAATTTACAACTTTAAAAAGGACGAGTAATCTTGTAATGGGAGAACAAAAAGTATGGTTATTGTGCACAGTGTGTTCCCTAAATGAGCTTTACTTAACTATTAAGTTTCAGATAATGGACCTTTGGGGTCAGTCAGGGCAGACATTCCGCCCGCTTCATCAGGACTCATGGTAATCATCACATGCAAGTGTGAAATGAACTGCGTCAGTAAGCTTTGTTCGTACAGAAAACATGGACTTGAGTGCTCAGCAGCATGCAAATAATGCAAAGGATCACCTTGTTCGAAAAGTATAACAAATACACTTGACGTTTTTGATACCGTTGTATAAAATGGACGAGGTACTTCATTTTGTTTTATGTCCATTTTATGTCAAGGTTGGAATTCTCAAGGTCGACTTCAAATGATTATATTTCATTTATTTATACATGTGGTCGTGAAAATACATGTAGCAAGTTTGCATCGTGTGAACGATAAACAAACGTAAAATATGTAAAGCACTGTGTTTATAATATTTAATTTTATTTCTCATAAACAGACATTTTAATGTCATATTTTAGAGGCAAAACACTACTATTTCCTCTGACCTATAAATGGCTATTTTGTGTACATAAAAGATAACACCCTCAAGAGTCCAAATAACTTGAAACATTTATGTTGCCATTTGATATAGGTTTACCGAACTAATCGCATATCGGTCCTGGTCTTAATCACGAATGCTACACATAGTTCTTATCGTGTTGTCGAAAAAAATAGGCAGAGACTATTTTGTGGGTCATACATGTATCGCACATGCGTTATGAGCATGTGGTTAAATTCACTGAATAACGATCGACCAGTCGCAAATAATATATTGCACAGAAATCAATTTTAATCAGAATGGTCCAATTATATAAATCCAAATTATTCGATTAATTCTATGTGCACGTGCAGGACAATGAAACAACACCCTCACGTGGTCTGGATATTTAAGAGCTTATATGCTTCTATTTCATGCATGATCTCGAAGAACAACACATGAAAGTTAGAGTAGATATCGTTAGCCTCCTCTTAGGGAAATTAAAATTATAAAAGTGTTGCGATAAGTGTGATTGAGTGTTAGCATAATATTTGATGAACCTTATAATTTAAACTATCATTTATGTAATGAAGTATAGCTTAATGAAATGCTTAAAATGATGAATCAATAACACCATGCTGAATAATAATAAAAGCTGCCATTAAAAAAAGTCTAGCCTGCGGAACACATGCATTATATTACAGTTATATATCGACTGTTTTCACGTTATTCAAGACGCACATCCATTGTCGTTACATTAACTCGGTGCGAAAGGTTTTTGTATGGATGAGATTTGATTCATATGATGCAGATTATGGGCCACAAATTGTTTTATCATTTATTTTCGCTTTATAATATTTGATGTATTGTTGAAATTTCCTTTTTTGAAAACCATCTCATTTTATTCCGTTATCCGAAAAAAACCTTTATCTTTTGCGCAACCGGTATTACAATAAAAACGAATTTGCGTTAAAATAACCTACAGCGGACGACCACAAAGGCATATTAAGGACGGATCGATATAGCACATGTTGAAAACTAACCGATCGTCGTACATAAAAATAAAGCAGACCAACACTGAGCGGTATCAAGTCCTTGAAATATTTAATTATGCAGGACTATTAATGATATCGGTTTTCAGTTGCGCTGGTAATTTTAGCTCGCGGCTTAATTGTAAGTAGACTAGGCAAAGCAGGCATTGTATTTGTTTTCCAGCATCATGCAATTCACATGCGTCGGAATGGTTTTACTAAATAATGTGTTCTTTTTGTATAGATATACATGTATTTAGAATATTGTCTAATGATAAGTGTATTTTGTTAAATTAAAGGTTTATTACGTAGTATAAGTAATGCTGAAAATATGATATTGCAAAATCATAGGAGCCAGATAATTCTATAGTATTTTAGCTGTTGCCGGAAGAACAGGATGGCCTGTGATTAATTAAAAATAGCCGTGTTACAAAAGGTTAAAGCCGGAACATTTTATGTGTTCAAAATAAATTACATTCCATGTATAATGCTAAAAGAGGAATGCAAATTGTAATACAACTCAAGAGTATCACCGTTAAGAAATGTTTGTGGAATACATATAGATATTAGTGGCGATATATGAAACTTATTTCGTCATCATATTTTATCCCAAGTTTGTTTTCAATTAAATACCTGAAGCTTTAAAACAAGCCCATATGAAACAGACGTTGACATTTTCATTATAGGTGCGAACCGGTTAGTTTTTATATTTGTTCACACAATAAAGATACAATACACCGTTCTGAAGATCATTAAGGTCGCCTGATTCGTATCGATAAAGAATTTGAATTTTGCTTATTCTTCTTACCTATCTAATTGCATTCGGCGGCTCCGTTTGAATATCTTGTTACCAATATGTTTTATTGACCGGCTAGTATTTGTTTTGCTCTATTCATGCGGTACATCGATTATACAGGTTTTAATGTTCATACCTGTTCTACTTTAAATCTATTGAAATTTGTAAAATGTTGAACCAAAAATCGATCTTTCACAACCAATACAACCACGTTAATTGCCAAATTGACATTAGGAATTCTGAATCGCTTACGAGATATAGCAAAAACTAAATGCGTTGACTGTGTAGCTAATTATTTATAAGGCATATTTAGTTTAAACTGTGATGTCTGGATGCTTAAGCAATGATAATGACATGTTTATTTAATAGAATTCGGCGAACTGTTTATATAGTGTTAATATAACAAGAAGATAGATACATCTTAAACTATTTATTCCATACATTAAGCTATTGAGCAGTTCAAAATTAATACTGAATACAAGTAATTATTACAATGGCAACTTCGAAGAAGACCCAAAATAAGACGGATTCGAAACGGGACAATACAGGCGAGTTTATTGGTCAATTATCCGTTACACAGATGTGTGCTCCTTGTATGAAAAGTAACATATCCAAATCTGCTTCATATTGTTGCAAGGATTGTGACGAGTTTTTATGTAATACCTGCAAACATCCACACTGCGTTTACAAACCCGGCAAACATAACATAGTCGGTATTCAGGATATGGTGGACTTGAAAGGACTGGACAGGTGTCAGGAGCACAGCGAGGAGGTTAAGTTTTACTGCCAGGATCATTCCAAGCTTTGCTGCACTACTTGTGCGATCTTGCATCAGAAATGTCACCAACTAGATGAAATAGACCGCTTATCTCAAAGAAACCCAACAGATCTGCATGCATTGAAACCGACCCTGTTAAAACTGGAATCCGATGCGGACTCAATCTTAGCTGACTGTAAAAAGCCGGATAATAATTTTAGCAGATCAATCTCGAATATGTCTTCAGAGATAGATACAATGAAAGACCGCATTATACGCCTATTTGATGCGGCAAAGAAGAACTTTATTTCCGAAGCAAACGCACTCAAGTCTGAAAAGATGAGCAGAAGACAAGATTGCTGTTTACAGCTTAAGGTAGAAATTAATCAAATGATGTCATTGTATTCTGCAATTGAAGAAAACGGAAGGCCACAGCAGAAGTACATTGTTTCAAAACGTTTGGAAGAAAAGCAAAAAATAGTCCAGGCTGAACAAAATACTCCCATTATCACTATTCCAAGAGAACTTACAGCGCTTCTGGAAATGGGGAACAACTTTGTTAAACAGTTTTGCCACGAAACCAAGACAGGTATGTCATTATCTATAAAAAAAACACATAAGTTAGCAATTAATTATTAAGTATTTTATATGTATATGCTGTCACACATCAAAGTATTTTAAAAGGTCAAGGACATTTTGTCAAATGACTTATTTGGACCAAATTGCATTCCTTTCGTTGTGTTTGAGAGGTCAATAGGCCTAAATGGAAATATAAGTAATGTAATTAGGTATACATTTCTCGGTCGTTTCTACAACATCAATACAACACACAACACTACTGATTCTGGTTTTATGTTATTATATAAACATTAATTCTCTGTAAGTATATCGTTTTCATTTAACACGAGTACCAACATTTTAAAATACATAAAACCGTCGATTATTTTACGTTGGTATCTATAGGGACTACACATATGTTTTACTTAAAAAATGCAAATAAATGTTAAACTATAGCAACTATAATATTTGAAATAGTCTGAAATGATTATAATAGCAATAACACAGCTTAATAAAAAGCGTGCATTAACCATGGTTCGAGCCTTTGACCTTGATCAGCAAACGTCTACGCATTAACACTGGACCACTATGGCTTTTAAATTAATTTCTGTTATTATACCCCGTTTTTCAGATTAATGCTAAAAGCGTAAGAAACGCTTAATACCTATATTAATTTCGATTTATGACTTTCCATCATCGAATCAATGTGTTTGACGCCCGACTTCTAATTTTTATTGTTTGGGTGGGTCTGAAACGGATTTCCCCTTGAAGTGTGTACTTCCTACCTGACGCCCCACCTACCCCTACCCGTACGTACTCCCGTATGTCAATCCGCTTTTTCGTCCAAAACACATTTTTGTTTCCGCGCGTGATGTCAGAAAATCATTAACAGAATTTGACGAAGATTGGTATGCAGCATTCATATAGGGTAGACATTTGCATTATCGTAAGCTCGTTCTGTCCCAAATACGTTTAATGGAGGTATTGCCATTTGATTATTTGTGTAACTTTTCGTATCCGCGTGGTTTATTTGATGCATATTATCAAAATTTTATGGAACTTGATAGGCCCATTTCCTAAAGAATGGTCGTACGCATCATTGTCACGGCATTCAGGTGCAATAATTTTGATGGATATATTGCCTTTGATTTTTATAATGTCATGTGTTTTTTCCTGCGCGATATCTTAGTAAATGATTAAATGCATTAAATGATTCATAATTGATTTTTTTAAACAGGTTGCCTTTCGCAAGTCTTCAAAATTTATTCCGTAACCTTGTCTCGAACATATCGAAGTCCCTATTTTTCGCGATAAAACGTTAATAAACGAACACGGATGGAAAAACCCGCGTTTGAATGAAAAATTTTAATCGATAATACTAGTTGTTGGAAATATTGTAATTTTTACCACAAACTCAGTGGACATATATTTGTTTAAGAAGTATGAACAACTTTAAAACCAACTTCATAAACGATTAGAGCTAATAAAATGGGAATTACTTTGATGATACAATCGATGGAAGGGAAATAACATTACTATTACAAAAATAATAGAACATTAATAGATATATAGTACACATGAGATGGTCTCTTAAAATGAAACTGTGTTTGTCCGTTCGGGTGGATATGGATTGTCTAGGTAGTCTCAATGGATAGAAAAGGGATACCTATGTAAAAAGAACATATGACTAGGGAATAGCCAAGACTGACAGACTGGATTATAGTGATTTTCCAAGGAAGTCTGAATATATATAAATATAGATTTGCCTGTGTAGTCGAAACACATCGACAGGGCATTGACAAGGAAGTCAAAATATGTTAACATGGATTTTCCTATGTAGTAAAAAATATGGAAAGAGATTTGCCTAGCTAGCCAGAATGGATGGATAAGAATTTGCATAGGTATTTAGAATAGATAGATTGGAAATTGCATAAGAAGTCGGAATGTTTGCATGGGAATGTTTTGGAATTGGAAATCGCCTTCTTAGTCAAAACGAATGGATAGGTATTTAGTTATTTCACGTGGAATAGAAAGGCACATTACCAAGCAGGTAAGGTATATCGGATCAAATGTGATTCATTTTTATGCAATTAGTAAAAATTGATTGAACCTTGTCTTTGTACCTTTAACTTATAATGTTTTGTTTATTTCGAGATTTATTCTCTTAATGGAAATGCTTGTTTTACTGATGAGTTTATTTTTCTACAATTTGTAATTATAAAAAGTTATCAAAAACCTGGGATTACTGAGTTGAAATGTGCAATACATTGTATCGGGAGTTTTAACTGTGTAAAGGCCTGTCGAACCTCACACTTAAAATGCACAATACAACAGTGTTAATAAACATAAACGCCACAGCATAGCTTTGATTCAAAATAATTTTGAATATTGACAACTGTATCAATGGACAAAACTGCCTCATATACCTGTTTCATTGTTCAAAAAACTTGTTACAAAGGATTTACTCCATATGTTATTGAATTGTTATAACGAAACGTGTACACAGTTTGGCTAAGTGACAACTGTGAATTACATGTCATATACTCTAAACGTTATGTTTAATTGATATAAAAACAGGTCATTTGGCACTCCTGAGTTATTGGGATCTTTAGTTCCTGTAATATGACTAAGAAACGTTAAATTATGTAGACAATGACACATAAGAAATCACTGGGCTATAACTACATTAAATATTCAAGCGGAAACAACCTGAAAATATATGCATGTCTCCCAAATATGGATACTCCTTATGAAGTGTCATACAATTAGGTAATGGATCATTAGTGATGTGGAGACGTGAATCATATCCGATTCAAATGTGTCTCAGATCTTGCGCTGAAGCGAAGTAATCCTTTAGAAAATGACTTTTTTTATTCTCAAAGAGCAATGACTCCGTGACCAATCATCGGACGACAACGACCTTACAAAGATGCGCATTTCAACTCTTTAGGCGAGATTCCTTTTAGGTTTCAACAAAAACATTTGAATTATTAGTTTTAACCTGTTTAAAAAAATCAATTATGAATAATTTAATGCGTTGTTGATACTTT
The DNA here is from genome assembly GCF_020536995.1 of Dreissena polymorpha. NCBI lineage: Eukaryota > Metazoa > Mollusca > Bivalvia > Myida > Dreissenidae > Dreissena > Dreissena polymorpha. The sequence continues at coordinate 93,733,932 of NC_068361.1, read as the reverse complement.
TTTTTATTTATTCGGACACAAAACAGTTATAATACACAGCATACTGCCAACAAGATGTGAAAGGGTGTAGTTGACAGAGACTCACCATTACTCAGCTATCAACAACCCTAAATTGGTACATGTAACTGTTGCCACAAAGATACACAAGTACTCAACAATCAACAAATCTCAAGATGTTAATTTAAAAGGATCTTTTCACGGTTTGGTAAATTGACAAAATTGAAAAAAGTTGTTTTAGAATCGAAAATTTTCGGTGTAGTTATGATATTTGTGAGGAAACCGTATTAATTAACATTTGCCATGGTCTAATATAGCCATTATATGCATCATTTGACGATTTAAAACCTAAACATTATAAAGCGTTGCAACGCGAAACGATTGAATAATTTGGAGAGTTCTGTTGTTGTCGTTTAAATTTGTGAAACAACGAATATTGCTTATATAACGTATAAAATACGCTAGTATGTATGCTTGGCAGGATAGCTCAGTTGGCTACTGCGTTTTTACATCAGGATTCGGGTATTCACTGGTTCGAGCCCTGCTGCGGGCTACTTTTTTTCCTTTTTTAAATTTTATATTTGATATTTTACTGGAGCTTTTAAAATTTTATGTTTTCATTTATCAATATAAAGCATTTAATGACAAACTTCAAAACATGCCAAAATATGTGAAAAGGCCCCTTTAAACTTTACCACAGAGATACACAAGGACTCTACTATTAACAAACCGCATTCAGTTCATGTAATCTTCACTACAGAGATACACAAGTACTCAACTATCAAGAACCCTTAATTGGAGCATGTACACTTTACCACAGAGTTACACAATTACTCAACAATCAATATTTCTCAATCGGTTTATGTAAACTTTACCACAGAGATAAACACAATTGCTGAATAATAAGTAACCCTCAATTGGTTCATTTAAACTTTACCACAGAGATACACAATTACTCAACTAGCAACAAACCTCATTCAGTTCATGTGATCTTCACTACAGAGATACACACTTACTTAACAATCAACATTTCTCAATCGGTTTATGTAAATGTTACCACAGAGATACACAATTTCTCAACTAGCAACAACCCTCAATCGGTTTATGTAAACTTTACAATAGGGATACACAAATACGCAATTATCAACAACCCTCAAACGGTTTATGCAAACTTTACCATAGGGATACACAATTACTCAACCATCAACAACTCTCAACTCTGTGTGTGTGTGTGTGTGTGTGTGTGTGTGTGTGTGTGTGTGTGTGTGTGTGTGTGTGTGTGTGTGTGTGTGTGTGTGTGTGTGTGTGTGTGTGTGTGTGTGTGTGTGTGTGTGTGTGTGTGTGTGTGTGTGTGTGTGTGTGTGTGTGTGTGTGTGTGTGTGTGTGTGTGTGTGTGTGTGTGTGTGTGTGTGTGTGTGTGTGTGTGTGTGTGTGTGTGTGTGTGTGGGTGTGTGTGTGTGTGTGTGTGTGTGTGTGTGTGTGTGTGTGTGTGTGTGTGTGTGTGTGTGTGCTGTGTGTGTGGTGTGCTGTGTGTGTGTGTGTGTGTGGGTGTGTGTGTGTGTGTGTGTGTGTGGTGTGTGTGTGTGTGTGTGTGTGTGTTGTGTGTGTGTGTGTGTGTGTGTGTGTGTGTGTGTGTGTGTGTGTGTGTGTGTGTCTATATATATCTATATCTATCTATCTCTACTATATATTCCTTTTATAAAGAATTGTTTGTGAAACAAACCAGTTGGACTGTATACACTTTATAAGAAAGCGGTTGAAACATACAATAACAACCGACACCATTGGTTCAATCTTGTATTAATTAAACACCTTGTTAAAAAAGAAAACTAAAACTAAATGTTTGTTAACTAATCAGCTTGCAATATTGTGTTTATTGTGAGTGCGCAAACAGCCTGTTGTTTATAGACGTCTTAAGTTATTTACTTCTTTACTATGCAACTGTTATTTTCGCTGAGATATCCTTTTAAAATATTGTTGAACAAAGCTAAACGTATATTTCAAGTGAAAATCAGATGTTAACTGTTTTGTTTGGACCACCTTAATAGTGTTCTTCTAAACGATTGTTTAAATTATGACCATTGGTGTTACATCAGAATCACCATGGGATCATATGATTTATATAGACTTAAATAGCAAAAATATAAATATTATCTTCATCGTTAAGGCTGACTGGTTCAGTATTTTGTTCAATATTATAGTGGTTCTTTGAAAGCATTGCTGTTTTTTTAAGTTTGAATATGTCAAAGCAGAAACAACGTTTATTTAGACTTAAGATCGCAAAAGACATCTCACATTTCGTCTGCAACGACAATGCCCAGAAATCTGCATTATAAAACTTGCAGTTATTAAGACTTAGGCGTAATAAAAGATGTGTGTTTTCACCAACTGTATGGACCCTTTACGCTTCTGATAGTCCAGGCTGAGTGGCCAATCGGTTTCGCAAGTTTAGATAGCACTCGCTATATCAACTCTTACATTTAATATAGGGTGTCAAGTAGAAATGTGGAACATGTATGGCACCCTTTTTTAAGTGGGAAATAACTCTAGTATTCTACAAAAAGTAGCAATAGTTTATCATAAGAAGAATGTTTGGCCAACCAGCCCTATGTCAGCGAGGTTAGTGGAAACAAAGAAAATTTTCGTTTTACCTTATCGAATATAACAATAACAAGGTTTTAATGTGTAACCGTACGCATATTTATTTATACTACCACATAACTATAATGTGTAGCTTCTTTTTTTACATCATTTCGGGTTAACGAGCAAGGGACCTATTGTTCAACTTTGAATCGCTGAGCCTTTTATCTTTTTTAACAGCATTTTTAATTCCTCAAATACGTTTTTATTAGAATTCGTGTACTCAGGTCTCCAAGATATAATAAAGCGTTTATATAGTGATTTATTCATTCGCACTCCTACAGCAGAGGCATTTAAACGATTTAATTAAACAAGCGATTTGATACGACCCGTTCACCGATTGAACACGTGTCGAAAATTCAAATGATCAAGCAATGTTTGAATATAATATTTATTGTTTTTTTTTATCAAAGACACATAAGGCCATTTATCATACGTTTGTAACGCTGTTCATCGATTAGTTTGGTGTATTAGTAACATAGCTTTCAAAATACCTTTTTCTTTGGTTATCCATGATTGACCCAGCGCAATAGATTTTCCTCCAAAATAATACGTTTGCAAATCCCGACGCCAATACATTTTGATCAACTGTTTCTTGATATCAATATTATTTAAGATTCAAATAGTACAGTCTCATTTGTAAATTGATTCAATGACTCTTTTGAAAAATACTTGAGTTACGACACCTTAAGGGTTTTGCGGGATGGAATGTGTGGAGAGATCAAATCAAATTGAAAATCGAGTATTTCTTTTAAAAATTTGGTACGGAAAAAAATATGTGGGTACGAAATAAAAAATTTGGTACAAAAACAAATTTGAGAACAAAAAAAGGGTACGAACAAAATAAGGGTACGAAAAACAATTTGGGTACGAAAAAAATTGGGTACAAAAGTCATTTCGGTACGAAAAAAATGAGTACACATTTTTTTGGGGTACGAACTAATTTTGGTACGAAAAACATTTGAGTACGAATACAATGGGTACGAAAAAAAATTGGGTACGAAAAAATTGGGTACGAAAAAAATGGGTACAAAAAAAAATTGTGTACAAAAAAATGGGTACGAACAAAATTTGGTACGAAAAACATTTTGGAAACGAACAGAATGGGTACGAAAAAAAATTTGGGTACGAACAAATTTTGGTACGAAAATCATTTGGGTACGAAACAAATGGGTACAAAAAAAGATATTGGGTAAGAAAAAATTTGGGTACTTAATGAAACATTTATGATTAATTTATATGCCCAATGTTAGTTTTGAAGTAAAATATTCATCCCAATGATCATGAAGATTAGACAAACAAAGTGACTCCTTTGGTATAAACATGCTTTTTGTATATTTAATATATTAACCAATTTTTTTTTAATTCAGATTACCCTGTTTCAAACTTGGCCAAGATATATTTGATACACATGTTCTGAAAAAAATTCATGAAGATTTGCGAATAAATGTGTTAATAAGTGCCTTAACAAGGTTTCACTATATCCGTATAAGAAAATTCTTGCAAAATGCTTGACACAGTTGTCTGCTCTTGTTTATAGATAAGGGTCATGTTGGTAAAGATGTTTGCAAAATATGAAAGCAATATGTCAAGGGACATGGAAAATATTTGAGGTGGTACGCAAGTTTAACATAGATTAATATCAATAATATTAATCTAAATGTAAAAAAGGGCCATTATTCTTACAAAATTCTTGACACAGTTGTCTGCTCTTGTTTGTAGATTGAGGTCATGTTGGTAAAGAAGTTTGCAAAAATATGAAAGCAATATGTCAAGAGACATTGCAAATATTTGAGGTGGTATGCAAACTTTAACATAGATTTAACAATAATATGCATTTTCTAAGTGAACAAAAGAGCCATAATCCTTACAAAATGTTTGATACAGTTGTCTGCTCTTGTTTAAAGGTTGGGGTTATGTTGGTAAATAAGTATGCAAAATATGAAAGCAATATGTCAAGGGACATTGAAAATATTTGGGGTAGTTCGCAACCTTTAACATAGATTTATCAATATTATGCATATTCTAAGTGGAAAAAAGGTTATAATTATTATAAAATGCTTGATTGAGATGTCTGCTCTTGTTTATAGGTTGGGGTCATGTTGGTTAAGTAGTATGCAAAATATGAAAGCAATATGTCAAGGGACATTGAAAATATGTGTGGTGGTACGCAAACTTTAACATAGATTTATCAATAATATGCATATTCTAAGTATAAAAGGGGCAATAATTCTGTCAAAATGCTTGATACACTTTTCTGCTCTTGTTTATAGGTTGGGGTGATGTTGGTAAACAAGTATGCAAAATATGAAAGCAATATGTCAAGGGACATAGGAAATAATTGGGGTAGTACGCAAACTTTTATAGTTGCATGCTAACGCTAACAGGCACGGAAACGCCGACGCCGGGGTGAGTAGGATAGCTCAACTATATATATTTCATATAAAATAGTCGAGCTAAAAAGTAAATATACGATAAAGAAAAAGCTTTCCTCAATCAAAACTTTAATGGAATGCTTATATCAATAAAGTTACAATGATATTCAGGGATTGAAACTAACTTCCTACTATTTGTTGAACGCATGGGCATCCATCTTAAGTATTTGGGTTGCTCAGAATATAAAGAATAACGAGCCCAGAAATATGTACATGTGTATATTATACATTATTTTAATAAAATAATAGATAATTAAATAAAATTGCTGGCATTACACATATTCAATGCATGATGTATTATTATGAGTCTGAATTAAATCATTTCCTATTTCTAAATAATGAATGTTATGTTCACATTTTTGTCAATTTTCTGTTAAACAACCTTAATATTATCAAAACTCATACTCAAAAAGCATGTTGATGCAGATTTTTTAAAAGAGAAGTTTGTTTAAGGTAAACAATATTGTTTTACGGTAACCGGTAGCACGTTTAACGACATTAGATTTTGGGCGGATATACAACTCAGGTACAGTCTATTATCAACGGGTACATTTAAGTATATTTACTATACCCGGGGTACTTGTAAGTATACTT
>NC_068361.1:93685766-93723266 GCF_020536995.1 Dreissena polymorpha | reverse complement strand
AAGAGTTGCTCTGCTTTATTTTAATAATCTGTTTATAATTGTATAGAATATAATGCTAAGTATTTTCACATGTTTTTATATATTGGTTTGCTTGTTTTGTTTTGATTAAATATAGATATGTATATATTTCATATCACACTCAAGAATGTGCATAGGTAAATGATATTTTTTTCCATATATAATAGTAAAATAAACTACACACCATATGTTTGTATTTTACCTATGTATTTTGTGTTTATTATTTTGGTAAAAAAAGTAGAATCATTAGAACCTGTTTATGTTGAAGTTGTATGCACGCGATGTTTCATTATTTATAGACCTAATATTATTGTCGCCATTTAGTTGGCGTCAGTCCGTTGAGCACAGTGGTTTGTACAAGCGCTTTTCAACTAGGCGACCCGGGTTCAGTTCCCGTTCCCGGAATCATGTGAGTTTGGATGTTGGTCACCATACCGTACATGTGGGGTTTCTTCGGGTCATCCGGCTTTCCCCCACAACACAAGACCCCACCAGAATTAAACATACATTTCTGTAAAAAATAGCTTGAAATTGCAGCTATAATTCAAAATTATTCACAACGTTCATGCGTCACATGGTAAATAAGGAGTGCTGAGACACATTCCGGGTCCTTACATTACGAGCCTTAGGCGCCAACGTACCTCATAAATTTCGATATACACACTCACACTCTTACTCCTATTAATGGTTGAACTCCGCTATAGTTCGTTTAATTTTGTATGGAACATAATGTACATATTGATAACCGATTCGAAATATTTTCAAATAAATTAACTAATGTTTCATTCCGAGTATTTGAATGCATATATCATATTGAACAATCTCAACGAGTAAATCTTTAAAATCATGCGGTTCAACGTATTGTAAAACTGTTTTATTTTGTCAAAAGAAAACGGCGGGAAAATTTGTCCCTTAGCTTAGTGTCTTCTTGTTGAGTGCTTAAAACGGACTGTACATAGGACACATTGCTGCGGCGATTTTTTTAGATTTTATTGGTAAAGCGATATATTATATAATTATCGTTGAGCCGACGACGATGTCATTGATTGCGACTTTGAAATACCATTAAGACGTTTCCGACTTGTGTAAATGTTAAGGCAGAACACAAAACGGATCCATTTAAACGCGATACCCATAGTACCTGTTTTATGTAATTTTCATATGCGAATAACAAAACACACCGACGAAAAGAATTAACAATTTGTTATCCCGTATGTCATTTGTATCACGGCATATTTTTAAACATTGGATTATAATTTATGTCATACGGTCGGAAATAATTGTTTTTTTTCTGGAAAACTGCGAAAGGTCAAAGTTAAACCAGTTCTTCCGCAAAACATTCAATGCAGATTCGTCATATCTATGGCATTCCGCTTGTTTCATTCCAGTGGAGTCAAACTTGCACTTCTATTTTGATCGAGGTGGCGCCTAGTCCATATAAACGTACTCCCTGGGCATTTGATATGTTTTACTATGGCGGCTCTGTGAGTCCATATGCACCCCTTCATAAGTTTACACAATCGCAGTTCTGCACAGAGATTTTGTGTGCATCACTAAACAGACGTCGTTCGTTAACAAGTAAGGAAAGCGATGGAAAAACTTCATAAACACATTACATTTACCTTAATTGCAGCCTAATGACGTTAATGCTTCGCATGCAACCTAAAATCATGACGATGTTTCAACACACTATTCTTTCTGACATTTTTATTTTTGAAATTTAGAACAGTGTAAATATTCGACATCTGTTCAACATTGTTATCGACTACATTAACTTTAACAATGTCCAAATGTTTGGTGTCCTGCGACCTAACTGATTGCGACTCTTTAATTCGGCAACATCGCGACAGTTTCCCAATATTGTGGATAGAGCGAAGGAAAGAATAACAAAGTTAATACAAAGCATTTATTTCTTGTTTTAAGTGTACTATTTGCATGAGTTTGTTCTTTAGACAGGTAGATGCTGATAACTTTTTTCAGTACCAGTGTTCCTTAGCCTTTGCAGTGGTTATCAAAATGATCACATTAGGAAAATAGACAGCGCATTGCAACTCTCAGCAACCCTTTGGGTTATAAAGATGAGAATTGAATTATTGCAACTAGGTGGCGCCAGGCAGTTTTCTTCAAGTGCGCATGCGGTGACAATCTGCATTACACGCTCATGTACCTCGGGTGAATTGTGTATGATGATGGCTCGAATTTCAAGATGTGGATGAAACAATTACTTCTCTTTGTCAGCTGGAATAAACTCCAACAGTTTCGGATGCGTTACAGAGTAAGTTGTACAGCTGGAAGTCAGGCCTATCGCCATGATTCCTCTTTCGTGTGAAACTACTGTGCCCCCAGTCGAAAGTTGGGTCTTCCTGAATGATAAGATCGAATTTAGCAACATCTAAAAAAGAAGAATAATTTTATAAATTTTCTGCACTAAATCGTTTATTCATGCGATTACTGTAGCTTCTGATTTATTATTTGATTTTCACATAGAGGGCAAATAGAGACAGTCTAGAAAAAGGTGTTATCGAAAGACCGAAATTTTCAATATCCGAGATATAATTTAACTAGAAATGGCGCGGCAGAGGCCGACGCGTATCCCCACGCCGAATGTTTGACCTAGGTGTGCCCCAGGGTTGGTAATGGGGCCATGCATAGCTGAGATTGACCGTATTGTCATAAGAGAAGTTCATCATCAATTAGAAGTGAATTGGTGTAGAAATGAAGAAGTTATAGTAAAAGGCAATTTTGGGTGGGTGTGACATATGTGAGCAGGGCGCCCCAGGGTTGGTAATTGTGCCATGCATAGTTGAGATTGACCGTATTGTCATAAGAGAAGTTCAGTATCAATTTGAAGTGAATCGGTGTAGAAATGAAGAAATTATAGTAAAAGGCAATTTTGGGCGGGTGTGGTCTATGTGGGCGGGGCCCAGTGTTGGTAATGGGGCCATGCATAGTTGAGATTGACCGTATTGTCATAAGAGAGGTTCAGTATCAATTTGAAGTGAATCGGTGTAGAAATGAAGAAATTATAGTAAAAGGCAATTTTGGGTGGGTGTGGTCTATGTGGGCGGGGCGCCCCAGGGTTGGTAATGGGGCCATGCATAGTTGAGATTGACTGTATTGTCATAAGAGAAGTTCAATATCAATTTGAAGTGAATCTGTGTAGAAATGAAGAAATTATAGTAAAGGCAATTTTGGGTGGGTGTGGTCTATGTGGGCGGGGCCCCAGGGTTGGTTATGGGGCCATGCATAGTTGAGATTGACCCTAATGTCATAAGAGAAGTTCAGTATCAATTTGAAGTGAATCCGTGTAGAAATGAAAAAATTATAGTAAATGGAATTTTTTGGTGGGTGTGGCCTATGTGGGCGGGCGCCCCAGGGTTGGGATTGGGGCCATGCATAGTTGAGATTGACCCTAATGTCATAACAAAAGTTCAGTATCAATTTGAAGTGAATCCGTGTAGAAATGAAAAAATTATAGTAAATGGAAATTTTTGGTGGGTGTGGCCTATGTGGGCGGGGCGCCCCAGGGTTGGGAATGGGGCCATGCATGGTTGAGATCGACCGTATTGTCATAAGAGAGGTCCAGTATCAATTTAAAGTGAATCGGTGTAGAAATAAAGAAGTAAATGTAAAATAACCTAAAAAATGAGTGATAATTTCTGACGCGGCCCCACCCCAACCGCTATAACTTTTGACCCAGGGGTCAGATCAAAATTCCAAATAGTGCAGGGTCGCACATATGCTCATAGCTACCATGTGTGTAAGTTTCAAGGTTCTAGTGCTTTTAGTGTAGGAGGAGATAGTGGCCAGGACGGACGGACAGACAGACGGACGGACGGCGGAGATAACCACAATATCCCCACCTTTTTTTCAAAAAGCGTGGGGATAACAAGTAGTGAAATATATATATGATTTAGAATTGCGTTTCCCTCTTGTTAAGCGTATCAAACAGTTAGACAGAGGAGTATTTTAAATAGTGGAACGATTTGTTGCGATAAACAAACAAGCGGTCCGAACCTGTATATTAAGTGGTTTCCAGTCAAGGTTGCCATGGTAAGAAACATAGGTCGGGAACAGTCTCTTCATTAACATGCGCATGCGCACACTGCAGGATGACATCATCTGAATTCATAAACAGTACGACATCATTTGATATCAAAAACGGTATGACATTTGAATTCATAAACATTACTATTTTGTTTTAATTCAAATACGGTACGACATCATCTGGTGTCATAAACTGTACGACCTTATCTAAATTCCTATATGGTGCGACATCATCTGAATTCATTTACGGTCCGATATCATCTGAATACATATACGGTGAGACATCATCTGACTTCATAAAATTTATGGCATCCACTACATTCATCAACGACATTACATCATCTGAATTCATAAACAGTCCGACATCATTTGAATTTATATAAGGTACGACTATATCTTAATTAATATACAGTGCGACGTCATCTGAATTCTTAAGCAGTACCAAATTCTCTGAATTTATAAACGGTATGGCATCCCCTGCACTCATCCATGGAACGACATCAGCTGAATGCATTAACGGTACGACATCATCTGAATTCATATACGTAACGACATCATCTGAATTCATAAACCGTACGACATAATCTGTATTCATAAACAGTACGACGTCATATGAATTTATATAAGGTACGACCTCATCTTAATTCATATACGGTACGACGTTCTCTCAATTCATAAACAGTGCGATATCATCTGAATTCATACCAGGACGATAATTATCATCTGAATATATAACCGGTACGACAGCATCTTAATTCATATACGGTACGACATCCTCTGAATGCATAAACGGTACGACGTCATCTGAATTCATAACCGGGCGACATAATCTGAATTAATAACCGGTACGACATCACCTTATACGGTACGACATCATCTGAATTCATAAACAGTATGACATCATCTGAATTTATAAACGGCACGACATCATCTGAATTATTAAACAGTATGGCGTCATCTTATCTATAAACAGGCACATACACACACCACAATAAGACATCATCTGAATTCAAATATCACAGAGTACATCAAAATACAGTAACGAAAAACAAATACGAAGCTGATTACACGTATGTTTTTATTAGATACTAATAAAAATAGGCCATGTACATATTCTCAATTTATCATGGGTGTTTGCGAAACATGATATCTATCAGTCAAAACATATGGTCCTGACGTGTGTTATGCCAACGTGTATATCTTTTAACGCTTTGTATATTTAAACATGTTTGTAATCAAACAATTTGAAAATAACGTCAGATAGTAAGGTAATTACATGTTTCTTCTGCTCAATCATAATGTCAAGATCGTAAGCGTAAATCTTGCGCACAGGAAGGCTATACTGGATAGACGCTGCCAGTTGCGTCACTCCATTGATCTGTGCAATAAATGGCTCCTTAAAATTCCGTGCTGTTTCTAAAACATAGGTCACGTGACATAATTAACATTATCAATATGAAATTACCCCAGGTTGGGGTTAAGAGTATGTAATGATGACTTTTCCATCGTAAACCATATTTCAAGTTATTTTATTTTTCTATTTGCTGCATGCCGGCATCCAAAATAATCGTAAGTTTTCACAATAATCCAGCCCTGCTTTAATGGAATCAATGGACTTTTGACTCGTGGTGTTTATTAACAAGACCCACTAACTTCGTGAAAGCAAGTACATGTAGCACTAAGCACATCAGAGGTCTCTGACAGGTTCACTCACACTGTGTTCATGCACGAAGGAAACGTCTAGAGCAGTCACTGGTAAGAACATACAAAAAGTACAAAGTGCTTGTGTCAGGCCTGATTACACAGAGCTTATAGTATACTCCGGACTATCCACGTCTAGAACAGTCATCGGTCACAACATACAAAAAACAACGTGGAACGTGTGTAGGTCAAGCTAACACAGAGCTCAGGTACGACACAGGGAAGGGCACGTCTAGAGCAGTCGCTGGTGAGAACATCCAGAAACCACGTGGAGCTTGTGTCGGAGCAGGTGCCACGGAGTTCATGTACGACAACGGGAAGGCAACATCTAAGGCAGTCACAGGTGAGAACATACAAGAACCACGTAGTGCTTGTGTCGGGGCAGGTGGCACGGAGCTCATGGACGTAACGTGCAGGTGATATCTAGAGCAAGTCATTGATGTCGAGCCTTTTGTTGCAGAGCTCATGTACGACACCGTGAACAATATGTTTATTACTTAGTTGTTGTATAAGGGAATTTAATGGGTAACATTTTAGAAAATCGACTTTGTTGTAGTTCACCTGTGCAGAACATGATTTATTGGGATCGTGTTTTGTCCGTCGTGTCACATGCGTACACTTATTCCAACCATATTCAAGAACCGCCAGTTTGTTTCTTCAAATGCACTTATGTTACAAACATTTTACATTGCTTAATTTATTAAATAGATTGTTTCACTGTGTTTTTGTTTGGAGGCATTTTATTAAAATATTTTTCTATGTTACACATTGGTTGTGAAAATTTAAAATGACTAGTGTTATTGCTATATTTTAAGTAAAACGCTACCAATTTCGCACACCGTTTTTATTGGAATTGAGAGTATAATGTTAGAGTCTTCGTTAACCCTCTCCCGCTCAGTTGCAAAGTAAAGATGGCTGTATGCAACCAGCAGTCTGTTCAGAGTTTATGATGTTTGCTGCTCATCAGTATTGCAGGGTTGGACATGACGACTTTAAAACTATAATCTTGTGAAAAATGTCATATATTTTATTTAATTGTCTAAGGGACTACAAAGTTGTCGAATTGCGTATCTGAATGGTACAGGGATTACTAGCTTGTATGTGTCTTCTAGCTGCCACTTTGGCTGACATTACCTGCCAGGTGTACAACAAACCGTTTTACTTCAACATCGATGATAGGAATGGAAATGGTTTTGTTCATCAGCACGAGAAATTCTTCATTGATGTAAGAAAAATAATTTATTTATAGTTGGTTTGCTCTTTGCATAAGGAAATATACATTTACGGGTATCAGTTGAATAAAAAAGTCTTAAGAGGAATTGTGTCGCTAGCTTGTTAACTTCCCTATACTTCTATTGTGTAAACAGAATTGAAGATAAAACCTTCTATTTCAGTTCACGTTTCAAATTTGAACAAGTCTATGATTTGGTTTCACTTGGAAAAATGTTAAATTTATGGCAATATATGCTTGTATTCATTGATAATCTCGTAATAAAAGCATCAATTGGCACCATCAGTTAATTTATTACAATTTACTTGACAGTACTGTGATAGATTGAGAGATGCGTATAATCAGCTACAAGGGATACCTAATGATTAATTAGTAGAAACATTTAATATTTGAGCCATTCTCTGGAAAAAGTGGCCTTGATGAATGTGCGAAAAAAAGATTCGTACCTGATTAAAATGTGCAGTTCGCACAGGTTATTCAGGGTCGACATTTTCAGCGTTTATTGCATTTTTTATTTCAAGTCTCTCCTTAGCAAAGATCATGTTTAGTCGGGAAGTATTGTCCCTAGTTAGTCTGTGCGTACTGGGAAGACGCATTACGCACATGCATTAAGCCCATTTTTCCCTGAACGAGTCTCAAATATATTTTTTATATGCTCAGGTTGCCGCGTACTACAAGCGTGGCAATCTGGGACCATAGTTTTCTTCGTCGATCCCAAATTAGCTGGGTATATTCCTTGCAGAAAGTGTAACTGATCTTGATTATTAGTTTCACATGTCTTAAATAATTGTTTGAAAACGTCGCTTGCATTGTTTAAATATTTACATCGTGCAATTTATTAAAACATTGTTATAAATATTATTTAGTATTTTTTAATTATCTCAATTATGGAATTCCCTAATCAAATAAATTAGTTTTAAATATCATTGATCAATCAGGTTTACACTCTCATCATTGTCTTTCAAGTTTCTTTCGTATCATCGGACTGTTTAAACAAACTTAATTTAAACAGCTTATTTGTTTCCCAAATTATTCGTAATTGATCAGCTGAATAACGATTACTTAATTGTAAAGTCATTCTAACGGTCACATTACCAATATTGATACGATTGTTATTTTTGATACGGAGCAAAGAAGTCTTCAGATCAAAGAATGATTCATTAAAAATCAATAACATGATCAATGTCCAATCGTAGCGGTGACGAACATAAGACTACTTAGTTTTGCTAAATAACAAGCTTTTGTTTATTCATGCACTTTGTATGAACGTGTTTATTTACGTTTGTATTAAATTGCATGAAAATTAGCAGACAGTTTAAGTTGTTTTTTTCTTAAATAAAATTTGGTGAAAAATAAACATTTATTTTAAGTAATCACACAGTCAAAACTTGTTCACCAGTTTATATTTAGCAGTATATTCAGAATATACTTTGAAATATTGTTTTTCATTTAGTTACGCTAATGTATATCAATACATGAATGTAAATACAACATCGGAATCATTAGTGTAGTCTGACAAAAAAGATTTTTATATTCTCATTCACGCCCTTACCGAAAAAGCCCAAAATTGTTGTATTTCATTAAATATAAAACAATTTCAAAAGCGACCGCTTGATTCGCTCTAATCTGTATAAATCTATGTCAATTAAGTGACCCCGAGAGCGCAACCGAAGTTTAAGCTAGGGGCATACTGAAACAAAGCTTTGAAGAGGATCTGTTATATGATGTTACACACCCAATATAAAAATTGTGGACCTACCTACTTTTACTTTTTAGTTTTAAGTTAAGAATACTTAGGTTTTCAAGATATACTCCCGACAAAATTTTAATATACAACTTAACAAAGGATAAGTACTGTTAACATTGGGGAACAAAAAATATGCTTATTGTGCACAGTGTGTTCCCTTAATGGGATTTACAAACCAATCGCGTTTCAGGTCTTTTAATATGAGATATTTGCATGATCACATTTTAGAAAAAATGAAAAAAGGCAATAACTGTTATAATCGAGGAGTAAAATTTATAAGTTTGTACTGCACATTTCCTTAATGCGATCTACTTACCTACATAGGTTTAAGTTGATAAATGTTTAATTTAAGCCCGGGGCAAATATTTAAGAACCAAACTAGCATACGGCAATAACTTTAAATTTATGGGACCAAAAGTTATGTATTTTTAACATTTCTCATCCTCTAAATGAGATATTTCTTCCAATCAAGTTTAAAGTTGATACCTCATTACGTTTCTTTTAATATGCACCGACAAAAAATGAAGTAAAAAATTAAAAAAGCAATAATTGAAGGGCCGCAATTCCAAAAAGTTGAGTTGTATGTGGCCAGTTATTCGCCTTTCTTGTGTCAATGTTATGCTAGAAGCTATTTTAAGAAAGTTTGGTGACACTCCGATAAAAACTAAATTAATTAGAGGGCAGAAACACAATACTACGGAATTATTGACCCAGCGAAACAGTTACCCGGTGACGGACATTGACGAAAATACATGCCACTGATTCCAACAGTGAACTCAACATAGGAGGAGAATTGCTGCTGTTTGTAAACATGTCGCCAGATCCCCCCCCCCCCCCCATCAAAGTTTCACAGTGAGAATATTGGATTTACTCTGTCGGTTGGTTGGTAGGACTACATTCTCTAAATAACAGCTATAAGATTACTGCCAATTAAAGTCAGACAGAAGGAAATTGTTTCAGAATATAGACAAAAGCCTTTAACATGTACATTATTTGTTGAAAACAATATACCGCTAAAACATATTTATAAAACCGCCTTTTGTCTATAATTCCAAATGTGAGACTAAATTTTTGTTTCAACTGCTTTAACAAGACTTCAGTCTATATAATTAAAAGATATACTAGATGATTTTCACGCGTTTAAGACATTTTCTATTAATATTAGTATAATGGAATATAACTCTTTCTCAGCGCCGTCTGTTCAAAATATTGTTCAGTAATTGAGTTTAAATATATTCAGGATTTGACAAACTCATTAAAGGTTTTAGACCTCTATTGAACTGTGTGTTATATCGCCTTATTTCATACATGGCCGTTATCCCGAACGGTGTCCGTGTTTTTGCATACAACTACGATAGTTTGATGAAAATCAAAACATTATAGTCGTTTTAACATTCACCTAATTTAAACTAAATGACTGTGGCGGCAAAGCTAGCGCTTTTGCATCCAAAAGACCCGGATTTGATCCCTTTGGGAGGCTGCCTATTTTTATCAACTTAGTTTTTGCTATAATACTTATTTTAGTCTATTCCAAAAAGTATAGTGTTTCAAATAAATACATTCATTTAAAATAAAACAAAAATCAGTGTGAACAAGTCCATTTATTCTGAGTCGAAATTCCCCTGTCTTATAATTATAAAATTGTATTTAAAATTCCATCGTGTTGATGAGTTATTCTAGCATGATCTGTGTGTGTACCACCTAGACGAATTGTTTGTTACGATATGAGTTGATTGTGAACTATTCAGCCTTTTCCTATTTAACCACACGTTTGTATAATTTAACTTTTTGACTATGTTATTCTGAATATCAATGCGTAGGTGGGTGATATGAACTGATGGATGTGAACTATTTTGGGCCCGATTGCTTTCCTTTATAAAGATGTACCAGCTATTATTTATACTTATAAGCAGTTTATGATAGTTGGGCATGAGTAACATATGCGTTTTATTAAATTTATGTAATGTCAAACTTCACAATCGCAGCATGGTTACGGCATATTCATTTGTGCAAACGTTGATAGCCGTACACGTGAAGCTGGAAGCTGTAATGTTTGGGGTGAAGCTTAAATAGTGGAGCATCGGAGATTTGGAGCAACGGACATTCCGCCCGCCTTATCAGGACTCATGGCATTCATCAGATGCAAGTGCGAAATTAACTGCGATAGTAAGCGATGTTCGTTCAGAGAACAGTGCTCAATCGCTTGCAAAGAATGCTTAGGATCCAGTTTCTGATACCGATTCATACCGTGGACAAGGTACTGGATTTGGTTCTAAGTCCGCGGTAAAGTTTAAATCCACAAGGTCAAGGTCAGATCACTTAATTGCATTTATGTTAATGAAAATACATCTGTCGCAAGTTATTATTTCGTGGATGATACACCAGCGTCATTATCCAAAAATAGAGATTTAAATGTCATACTTTAGAGACAAAACACTGCTATTTGCCCTAGACCTATAAATGGCTATTTTTTAAAACTAAAATAAAACGGCTGCATTGCCCTGCAAGAGTCCAAATCACTTCAAACATTTTCTGTTGCAATTTGTTTGATGTTTGACAAACAAATCGCATATCGGTCCCGGCCTTATTCAGGAATGAAACAAAGGGTTCGTATCGTGTTTTGTACTCATACTAGTCACAAAAATGGGCATAAAATATTTACAACTTTTTGTACATGATTGTTTCGGTAGCGATGTGAAGTGTATGTTAAATATGTATAGCATATGTTGAACGAGCATGTGTTCAAATACATTGATTAACGATCGACCCGACTGGAAATAATGTATTGCACATCAATCATTTTTAATCAAAATGGTCCAATAAAAATAAAATTGGAAATAAAACATCCAAATATTCAAATAATTCTATGTACTAATGCAGCACGATGAAACAACACCCTAGTGTGGTTCAGATTTATCAGATTTCATACATTATCTCGAACAACACCTTATAAAAGTTACAGTTTATATTGTAAGCCTCCTAGTTGAGAAATTAAAATTATTTAAGTGTTGTGATACAAGTGCGATGGAGTGTTAAGCATAACATTTAATGATTTAAATTACCATTTATAAAATCAAGTATATCTTAATGATATGTTTTAATTATAAATGATGTATCAATAACATTATGCTGAATGCTAACGAAAGCAATTTTTTCAAACAATTCTAGTTTGCGGAACTTATGAATTATATTTTTGGGATATGTCGACTTTTTTACCGTTACTCAATACGTAGATGCATGGCCGTTACATTCATTCGGTACGAAAGGTTTGTGTATATATGGCATTTGATTCTTAATGTGAAGTTCATGGGATACACATGTTTTGTATCATTTACCTTTGCTTCATAATATTTTATTTATTGTTCTAATCTCCTTGTAATGTTTGATATCCATCTCGTTTTTTATTCCAGTATTATAAGAACATATATCTCCTGTGCAACTGTAAAAAGTAAAACAAAGTTGCTTGAAACTAACCTTCCGCGGAAGACCGCAAAGTCATAACAATGACATAGCACATGTTAAAAACTAAACGATCGTCGCACAAAATTTTGTCAGGCGCCCCGGGGCTGATAGGGGTGGTTCGGGAGGGGTGTCCCCTCCCGACGTTGATTTTTTTAATTTAACGTGTCCATTAACGCTCTGTGGTGCGTTTTAACTCAAAGAAAACAGCGTCGAAAGACGTCATTTCGTGCGCTACTCTTCAAAAAATCCCCCTGTCATTTAAAAATATATATACCTTTTTATATTGTTTAATTGTTTTAAAACTTTCCCGTACTGACAGTAAAATCCTGACTCGAACGATTCTCCAATACATCCGTTTCAACCCGACTCTATTACTGCATACTTACTACTATTCAAGTTTCTATTTATTATCCGATAATCCCGTTTATTCCGTTTTTATAAATCACTTTCTGGTAAATGTTTACGATAAAAGCTCTCAATTATTTCTGTTGAACAAACCTTGCAATTTTTATATAGTATCAAATAAATTTTAAGTGACTATTTATAGATTTGATGAAATATTGCCTCTGAACATGCGTCAATCCTCTGACGTGTTGTGTGCTTGTTAAAACAATACACGCGACGATGTTCATGCTGCATAATATTTGCGCTCTTTTTAATTGAGAAAAAGATTCGACACAAAATAAATTTGCACTACTAATTTGAAGCAAGAATATTTTAACGTTGCGGTGACATTTACATTCGGAAGTGTGCTTCGGATTAAAAACGCGTTAACGTCGACACACGGGAAAGGGTTTCGGATGACAAATTTAATTATTCCCATTTGAGATTTTAATAAATATTAACAGTTGCGTTATGAATTTAACGATAATGTGTTTAAACACTTGAGTCGAATAAATGTTTTGACGGATTAATGCATGAAATTCACGAGGATTACGGCCGGTTGCCATCATCAGTCTTCTAAGTATCGATTATCGGACGAAAAATTAACTAGTGTGCGTAATTAATTCAACGAAAATTTATGGAACGCCATTACTGACTTCATATGACTGTTTTCGTTGTTTGCAGTACATTAATCAATATTTTCAGTGGAATATACATTATGCTTTGTGCAATTTTCTTTACGTTCGGTACAGTCGTCATTGTATGCAGTAGTTAAAGCATTACGCGAAGTAGTCATAACATTATGTTCTGTCCAAACTTCTTGACGTTCTGTACATTCAACATTATGTGTAGTAGTTTTATCTTATGCGCTGTGCAAACGTCTTTACGTGCGGTACATTCGTCATTACGTGCAGCAGTTACATCATTATGTGCAGTAGTAACAACATTACGTGCTGTGCAAACTTCTTTCCGTTCGGTTCATTCGCCATTGCTCATTATGTGTAGCAGTTTTAACATAATGCGCTGTGCAAACGTCTTTACGTTCGGTACATTCGTCATTACGTGCAGCAGTTACATCATTAAGTGCAGTAGTAACAACATTACGTGCTGTGCAAACTTCTTACCGTTCGGGTCATAGGTAACACTTGTTTACAGTAAAAAGGTGTGATGGTGATGCCCGAAATCGTCTTTAATGTACTTTGTTATTACGTAAATGGTACAAATTCTTGCTAATCAAGCTGCGAGAAACTTTTACATCGTGCCCGACGTCAATCAAAAATAATGATCGATAGTTAACCCCGCCCTTATAAGCATTCGCGTAACCTATTGGACGATGAACATCACAGTTTGACGACTGGAAAGTTACCTGATACATCCTTGTCAGCATTTAAATGACTGTGAAATTTGGCTAGAATAATCTATACGCGCGTCATGCTATTATCTTATCAGTGGATTATCCATTACCCCATGTGGTGTTTATGGCGATTACTTGTGAAGTAGGTAACGCGTGCTCTTTTAAAACAGGGAATATTGATACACTGATAAACCTTTGTTTTTTTTACAATCTCCACTTTCTTTCACTGAAAAACACACAGGTCGGAAAATTTCAAGCGCCCCGGGAACTCTGTTTTCGAAATTCAAGCGCCCCGGCAAGGGGCGCTTAAATGGCTTGGGGAAAACCCTGTTGTGGAATAGTAATTGTATTCCTCTAAACAAATTTATAACATAGTACAAATACGGCTGAAAATGTAATTTTGCAAAAGTATAGGAGTCAGTTAATTTTATAGTATTTTATTTGTTGTCGGAAGAACAGGACGATTTGTGATAAATTTAAAATAGCCGTATGACAAAAGGTTAACGCCGGAATATTGTATGAGTTCAAATGTAGTACATGTCATGTATAATGCTACCTATAGGAATGGAAATCGAAATACATCTCTAAAGTATCACCATGAAGAAATGTTTGTGGAATACATGTAGATCCGAGTGTCGTATTAAGAAACTTGTTTCATCATCATAATTTATCCTTTGTTTTGTTTTAATTAAAAACCGGAAGATTTCAAACAAGCCCACATGTAAAAAAGTGGGCAGTTTAAAGAGAGGTGCGAATATGTTTCTTGCTTCCGTTTGTTCAAACAATGAATATACAATAAACCGTTCTGAACTTCATGAAAGGTTGTCTTATCGGTATCGTTCTGATAAAGGTTGTGAATACATTGCTTCTTCGTATTACCTACCTAACTGCGTTCTGAGGCTCCGTTTGCATATCTTGTTACCGTTTATGACCATAATGTTATTCATTAAGCGACAAGTATTGTTTTTGCTCTATTAATTCAGTACATAGATTATAAAGGATTGACGGTTGGTATATGTTCTACTTATAATCTATTGAAGTCTTTTAATCACCAAATGAATGGAATTTGAAAATAATTATATTAAAGGCATACTAGTATTCAGTCTTAACGTCGATGTGATAATTAGTGACTTCTTATGTTTGATTTAATAATATTAAACAAACTGTTAATATTGTTCAAATATAAAAAGAAGACACGTTCTATAAATCTTCGTTAATATAATTCATTTATTTAGCAATTACAAGTTTCAAGAAATTGCGGAATTGTGTCCATGCGTGTATTTTTTCCAAAACAATTAAAATACGTTTAACTTATTAATCATATAATTTGTTAAAAGAAGTTTATTTAACAGGCAACAGTGGACAGTATTTTAATAACAATTAATAACTACAGAATGGCAAGTTTTAGTAGGAGTGTTGCCAACCAAGACAATTTAAATGACGCAGTTCCAGACGATATTATTGATGCATCATGCGATTCATGTATGAGAAACAACCAGGCAACAAAGGCCACTCTGATATGCAAGGCATGTAACGTTCTCCTGTGTAACCAGTGCAGACTTCCACACACCATTTATACAACAGGGAATCATGACATAGTCCTTCTTTAGGAAATGGATTCAGTCCCGGTGGTAGTTGACATGAAAGGTATGGACACTTGTCGGCCACATGGAAAGAAGTTTAGGTTTTTACTGTCGTGGCCATTCCAAGCTCTGCTGCATTACATGTGCTGTCTTGCATGTTAAATATGATCGATTACATGAAATAGCCTGTGTGTCTGAAAGCAAAGTGCCAGACCCGAGTTTCTTAAAACAAATCTTACTACAATCAGAAGCGGATGCAGACTCTTTAATAGCGGGCTGTGAACAGTAAAAGACGGATTAGAATCAGTTCATTGCAGTCATTTCTACAGAATTGCATGAAATGAGAGACCGTGTCATGAAACTTTTTGACATGGCTGAGAAGAGCATTATGAATGAAGCGAATGCAATAAAGTATGTGGAGGTCAAGCGACTTGACGATTTACATGCAGCAGCTTGCAAGATTAAGACCAACATCAATCAAGTGTTGTCAATTTGCTCCGCTCTCTTGGAAAATTGAACGCCAGATCAAAAGTCCATATTTTGGAGAAATGTTCAGCAGGAAAATATAACCTTCATATTTGATATATCTGCACAACTAAACACGCAAGTCACAACAAAAATGGCATTGTCTTTTCCGAAGGAGCTATCAACAATTCTTGAAAAAGGAAACAACGACATAAAGCTTAATTGCGAGCGCAAGCATGCAAGTATTTTACTTTTTATTCAACTTAATTTTAATAAATTGTGTTTCGGTATTTGATATTTCTATAAACTAGAAGTCATAACATATTTACAATATAAAAACCAATTTGAACCTTAAATTATTAATAACAGCTATGACTTTTTGGTTTTAGCTCATCTATTTAAAAAAAGGGCTATTGTCATCACCTGAGCGTCGGCGTCTGCGTCGGCGTCCGGTTAAGTTTTGTGTTTAGGTCAACTTTTCTCATAAAGTATCAAAGCTATTGCATTCAAACTTGGTACATTTACTAAATATCATGAGGGGACTGGGCAGGCAATGTTAGATAACTCTGGCTGCGTTTACAGAATTATGTGCCCTTTTTAAACTTAGAAAATTGAAAATTTGGTTAAGTTTTGTGTTTATTGTCCACTTTACTCCTAAAGTATCATTTGAAATCTTTTGCTTTCATACTTGAAACACTTACTAACTATCATAAGGGGACTGTTATGTAATCTGACTGGCATTTGTACAGAATTATGGCCCCTTTACACTTAGAAAATTGAAAATGTCGTTAAGTTTTGTGTTTTGGTCATCTTTACTCCTAAAGTATAATAGCTATTGCTTTCAGACTTGGAACACTCGCTAAATATCATACGGGGACTGTACAGGATAAGTTGCATAACTCTGGTTGGCATTTTGACGGAATTATGACCCTTTTTTGTGTTTATTGCTTTCAAACTTCAAATACAAGTTGAATTTGACATTGACCTTTGAATGACCTTGACTCACTCACTCTCAAGGTCAAATTATTTAATTTTGCTTAAATTGCCATAACTTCTTTATTTATGATCAGATTAAATTCATACTTTGACAAAACAACACTTACCTGACATACCACAATTTACTTCACCCAAACCATTCCCTTCGCCCCACCCCAGAATCCCCCCTTTCAAAAAATGTGTTTTTCCTTTTTATCTTATTTTTGAAGATCATATAATAACTGACCACAACCTCACACTATTCCCCCCCTCTCAACCCCCCTCCCCCGACACCACCCCCGAACCTCCCCTTCACACATATTTTTTTTTTGAAACATGGTTAAAAAAATATTTATTTGTATTATTTTATTTTTGAAAAACCGTCCGACCATCCAACCCTAGAATCCCGCTCCAATTTTGTTTTTCATTTTTTGTTTTTCATTTTGGAAGATAATGTAATAAATGACCACACCCCAACACTATACACCCCTTTCCACCCCACCCCTCCCTACTTTTTGATTGAAGTATTGAGAGATAGGTCCCTTCATCTTTCAAAAGAAAACAAATAAGCGTTCTGCAACCGCTAGGCGGTGCTCTTGTAACAATTTGTTGCCAAAATTGTAAGATTGTTTCGATAAATTACACAATTTAAACAATAATTTGTCGTTTATAGAGATCATTTTGGCGCATTTTTTGCTCAGCGGATGCATACACGATAACGTTAAAGACTAAATAACGTCTTGGTGTTTTGTTTAATAAAGCATCATGCAAGAAGGTCATTGCTATTGTGCTATTATACAGTAAAATAAATAATGTTTCATTATACAAGTTGGCCTTTTCTGTCATAGGGACAATTTAAAATATGCATAATCAATACAATTAATACGCATAAGGGGCATTACGCATGATTGAAGCAAATATGTGTTTTTGTTTGATTAAATCGATATTTAATATGTTTTTTACTGATTCTTTGTTTCATAGAGTTTTGCACTTGTTATTAAAGGAACGTACGCAAATATATTTTCATCCTATCTTACAACCAAGGCAATGTTGTCATCCGTAGGGACTATTTATTCCGACATTCTGACATTTTCGGTAACTTCCATTTAGGTAAAATATTAGAAAACCTGATGCTATTTCTGAAAGCAGTGCACGATGGGTAGGATTGTAAAATGACAATGAGTGCACTACGTTGTCTCTTAGTGTTACTAGCCTCGAAAGTGTACCCATATAATGCTGCCTTAAAGCCCGTCATAACTGTATGCATATTTAAAAGCTTTTTGTCATATGGTTAAATATTATTTAGACATGCTTTTATGTCTACACTTGGAGACTTTTCTAACGCATCACTTAATCATATCAATATAGCTCCCTTATTTTTGAACGGCTTGTGTTGAAATTTGGTCCAAGAATAATTAAACTCATATCTGATAATTCCTGAAAATTTTATTGAAATTGAAAACCAACAAAATATCAAACTTAACAAATTAAAAACGTCACTTCAAAAGTCGAATTCGCAAACTCGTACAATGTTAAATAATAACAATGTGAAAAGTAAAACGCATAAACTTACACGTCTTTATAACTGACCGGTTTGCAACATGCCGATCGAGCCGTTTTGCTCCTGAATATGCATACAAGCCATATTGTTTTTCTTTGATTAATGTTAGTTTTTTCTTGTGTAAAAACTTACCTAGAATTATTAAATTGAAATTATATTGGAATAACATGTATATCGCCTTTTACTACACTTGGTGATTTTCCTAACGCAACACTTTTAATCTTACATATCTCAGTAATGAGTAAATATTTTTATTTAAAATTGCACATGTGATCATTTGACTACAATATGTGCAAGCTAACGATAAAATCATTCATCCGTGACGATCGGACGCTTTAGCAAGTGGATAAGGTAGCCTGTAAAATGCAAAGTGCGCGATTGCGCTCCTGAATATTCATATGAGCTATATTGTTTTGTAAATTAATTTTATGTTTTCCTTGTGTAAGAACCCACCTAAAATAATTAAATTGAAATAAAACTAGAATCAAATCGCGTTTCAACATTTCCACGTGCAAAAATATGGAACCACACCTACCCGACGTGGTAAAGCGTCCAATCGTCACGGATGAATGCTTTTATCGTGAGATTGCATAGAATGTAGTCAAATGATCGTATGCAAAATTTTAAATCAATATCTTAACTCATAATTGAGATATTCAAGTTTGAAACGTGATGCGTTAGAAAAGTCTCTAAGTGTATTTCGAAAGCGCTATGTGGCGGTTTTCAACTATTTTTAACGCATATGATGTTGTTGAGAAGCTGTCACTTGACGAAACGAATTATTTAAACATTTTGTTTACAGATTACCCGTTCAAAATTATCAGCTAACCAAAATGTTAAAAATGTCTGCAGTGTGGTTAGAGCATCACCTTTTTCGTGCTACTATTTGTTTATTTTAATATAAAGAGAAAGCAACCGATTAACGTAAATTATTATAATCGTTTAACAAAATACTATCACTTACTATTACTATTAAATAATTAGAATCTAATTTTGAATTCACTTTCTAAAATACTTCTTACCCAATCACATACCAAAACGTCAGATTATAGTTTTCTATTAAAACACCCAACACGTTCTTACTCTCTTGGTCATTCCCTATTCTTACTTCATGTACATGGAAACTTTTCATTTGGTCAGTTTTGAATAAAAATGCAATTATTTTACCCTCCTTTCCGTTTACCCAGATTATGGACTTTCAAACTATTTCTAAAATATAAGTTATTCCCTTTTAATCCTTTCATATAACCAATATATTTCCGTCCGTAACGCTCATACTCAAAAACAACGAAATGTACACGGCCATCAACAAGGGCAAATCAATAACCACTAGCAAAGGCTGCCTAAGCAAATCTATACCCATGCGATTTGACGAAGACGCTTATTCCCATTCCTTATCCTGGTTTGCAACGAAAAATGTGGGGTCGGTCGTCAAAAAGGTGGTCCCCAATCAATTTCTAATGTTTGCATTAATTAATCATATTTCGGATAACCTTGCATAATGACATAGCTTGGGAGCCAGGGCATATCGGGGTCACCGTTTACCACTGAATTTAACTGTGCATCCACTTTTCTCTGTATATGGCAGCCGAGCATTGGCTTGCAGAACGCAATTCACATGTTGATCGTTTGCTTTTTTTTTCATTTCACGTACAGTCAAAATATGTTCATCACGGTCAAAATATGTTCATCAACTTTCCCTTCATTCAGTTTATGTGCACAGTGGTGTCTGCATCCACAGCCATCAGTACAGAACTGTTCAACCTGTTTCAAATCTTTATCATCATTAGACGCCAAATTAAAACTGCTACTGTCACGCCCATGATGACCTTTATCATAATCGCCTTCTTTATCAACTTCTGGCGGGTCATGTAATCTCAAACCCGTACTTCGATTATTTCACCGATGAACCATATCTAGTATATAATAAAGAAGAATTGCAGAGTAAAGCATTATTCCAATCTATCTGTTGCTTGACGTATTAACAAGCTATGACGTATTTATTGAGAAAGTTTAATGCTAGAAGCAACATCGTAGACACAAGTGTGTAGTTCAATAAGAACTTTTACTTCAGCTTATGAAACATAGCAAACATATCAGCTTAAAATGATTGACACTTGAAAATTCAAAGGGGATAAATGTGGGTTGTGGATATAAAACATACTTTTACATTGTTCATTTGAAGTTTTAGCATGAACGTAATCTGTGAAGATGGACATTGTTAACCTGAAATTGTATTTACGTGATTTTTTTGCAATGACGTTTTCTTAATCTTTCAATTAATATTTCACTTACATAACTTGTTTAAACTATTTGCTTTTGTTCTCGTCAGAACTGTAAATCGTAAGTCCATCATTCATGAACGCTTTTAAAAACTTTTTATACTAAGATTTGTAGTTAAACATATTTTACGATATATTAACAAACAAGGGCTTGACTTAAGATCACAAACATGTCAGCGTATTATGATAAAATGAGAGCTCTTTTAATACAAATATTTGAAGAGGCAAAGCAGAAATTATTAACGTAGGCAACACAGTTTAAAATAGTAAGACTCAGAGGAATGGAAAATAAATTCAGCGATATTTCAACTTATCTGAATGGTCGCGTCTAATATATTTATTGTTACACATTCAGAAAATTTACAAATATACTGACACAATCTGTTTTCGGATTGTTAAAAATTAAAAACTATTGCGTAGCGTATTGTATTGAAACCTCACGCCATTATGGACGTCGCGACCGAATTCGATTTACATCTGTATATCGTAACGGATTGCTTTAATTCGTGGTACACAAGTGGGATTTTTTTCGCACGTAAAAAAGTCCTTGTTCGGGGAATCAATATTATTGTGTAAAATCGATATTCAATCATGGACTCTCCCCAGATGATCAGAATAAAACACGTATTCTTATCTGAACTGGTCGACCCGTAGCCGATTGTATAAATATGGATCACATTTGCCAATCCAAAAAATAACCTTTGGTTTAATTTATCCGTCGGTTGATATGTTATTCAAAGTGATTATCCTATTGTATAAAATTGCAAGTCAGATTGGATATTTTTATCCGATATGGTTCAAGTTGGCCGAACAAAAACACCTACAATACACATTTCGTCTGGTTCCGGTAAAGACGGTTTCGCGGAAGGTGCCATATCAGACGACAATTGCGTTTATAATGGCCGAAACGATATCAAGTCGAAAGAGAAGATATGCAAACTTTATTTTATGATGAGATGTCGATCATTTGTGAAGGGGTTTTAAACTTCATAATCCACCCTAAAAGTATCCCAAAGTAATTGCACATATTACCGGAAGCAACACATTCCAGTGTTATAAACATTTGCTGCCGGGGTGTCAAGTGTTTATTCTGCCCTGTTGGTTTCGAAAGTCTATGTCAGATTAGTTTGCAAGACAATGTCTGATCAGTCTGCAAGTCTATGTCCGATCAGTCTGAAAGTCTGTGTCCGATCAGTCTGCAAGTCTATGTCCGATCAGTTTTTCTATGCGGTCGCTGTTGTCAGGTTATAATCTAAATAGTCGACGAAATTCTTCAGGGTAATTAGTTTCCGTAAATATGTCGATTCGTAGAAATTGTCTTGGTCATCTAGCGATCGGTATTTCCATGTCAGCCATTTTGTCAGTGCATGCTTTATTCGGAAAAAGACAACCAAATTCAAATACCTTTAGTAAGCTAACTCTTATCCAACACTTAACCAAAACTTGCACCTGTTCGCGTATCTACTGCTTTTTTATACGATTTTCTTATAAAAAATATCCTTAAATTAAATATAACTAAAAGTTATCTGCTGCAGAAGAGTTATCAAGATTTATACAATTGGCTACGATCGCTAAGTATAGTATCGCGTCGTTTGCAAACGCATTTCGCATTACGCATTATTGATAAGCTTAAAATATTTTATTAGAACACAGCAATCAGTTACGAGGCTTTTGTACCGACTCGTTCAAAAGTGAGTGGTGAGTATCGATTATATTTGTGGAAGCACAACAAACCTACCCGTATTATGTCGTTAAGAATGGCACGATTCGTGACTAACGCATTGGTGTATATCTGCGATATGAAAAAGTGTTACCAGATTGCGTACGGGCACAAAACATCGCAAAACGACGTATTGACTCGCAGCCCATCGTCATATTCAGCTCCGAATTTGAGAGACGGATCAATATCGGCTACGAGTGAACTATTGTGGTGTTCGTGATCCTACGATAGGGGACAGGGGATCGAGTAAATAATTTATTCACAACAACGCGATCTCCTGTTACTGTTTCATTCATAGACATTTACACTAGTAGTTAGAACGATAAACTTACACGCGCGCATTCCAAAGGTAATTGTATACGGTTCTTAAAAATTCCATGTATTAAAAATTATTCATTGAATAGATAACATTGACCACTTTAAATTACACGTGCATGTTGATGCGGATACTAAGCTTACATAAATCGTTACTGCGGAACAAAGCGTGGTAGATATATTGTAAACGCACATCTATCTGGCTCACCTTAAATCTTTTAGGTTCTTTTAAATCCAATGTCAAGCGTCTTAGCGACCAGGGTTCATTTCGGACCTATTGTAGGACTTTGAGATTTCAACTGTCCAACAATTTGTTTATGATGTAAGTATTTTGATTAAAATTCGTGTTTACAGCAATTCAACATAAATACAGTAATGTGAATATATGATGATTTCTTAATCCGACTGTAGAGGCATTGCAACGATTTAATAAAAACTGTGATTTGATGCTTTTCAAAAGGTCCAAAAATAAATATAACATTATTTTCCAAGATTAAAAGTGTCGTTTGGATTTTTGATAAAACAAGCACAGGGAAATGTATCATGTGTTTGTAACGCTGTTCATCAATTAATTTGGTGTATTTGTAACAGAGCATTCACAATACCTACGAATCCCAGAATTGTCCAGCATGACTTTCCTCGCAAATATCAATCGTTCAAATCCCGAATAAATGTAATTGCAGTGTTTTATGCATTAAAGTATTACATGTCATTTAAATATTAGAGTTTCAGTAGTAAATTTGTTTCATGGTTCTTATTATTTATTATTATTTTTTTAAATATATTTTTATTTTTATAAGTATATTTTATTATTATTTAAGTGGAAAACAGTCTTATCAGCCTATCATCCCAACCGAGGCCAGTCACTCTGGAGCTGCTCGTATTCATGGATCTACCAAAGACTGGAGATGATGAGATGGAACCTTTCCTTACTGGACTAGACTTCCTGTCGGACGGGAGACTGGTAGCCGTGGATAACAAAAACAAGAAATGTATCATACTGAATACGCGACTGCAGAGACTTGGAACACCGTACAAGTGCGAGTATGCACCACTTTGCGTAGTATGTGTGTCACATGATGCACTGTGTGTAACATTTGGTAAAGTAGTATGTCTCCTGTCTGTGAGTACAGACAATACCATCAAACCAAACTGAACAGGGAGATCAGAACAACATCTAATTTAAACTCAATATGCTGCATGTCTCCGTCTCAGATGGTCGTCAGTACAATCGATGATCCCCGTCCTGCTAGAATGATATCAGTGGACGGGGTGGAGTCTGACGTTGATCACTTCCTGACGTTTCCTACGAAGACATACACACTAGATGAGAGTTTGTGCACGTATGTACAATCAAAGAACACGCTAGTACTGACTGACAGGTTCGCTAAAATAGTGTTCATGTACGACATCATGAAGGGCACATCTAGAGCAGTCACTAATGAGAACATACAGCAACCTCATAGTGCCTGTGCCGGGCCTAGTGACTCGGTGCTGGTGTGTAGTTGGCAAAATAAAACTTCACTTGTATAATATATCACCGGCAATGACAATCATGCGATCATTGTTGTACACACATATTAAATATAAACGTTTGTTTTTGTTGTATTGTTTAATCAATACAGAATATTCTTTCGTCTAATAACAATTGAATAGTGTTGTAATTAGGTTTAATCTCTTTAGAATTTCAAACTGTCTCTGTATTATGAATTTTCGATAAATTAACATGTGTTTAATACATTTAAAAAACAAGAAATGTCAACTAGTGTAGTGTGTATGTTATAACATAATACTTTTTTAATTCACATAACAAGCATTTGAACTGTTGTGTATTCACAATCAAGATACATAGTGTACGGTATATTGTTTGGTATTCTAATGATCACGTTCCAATGTTACATATTTCTGCTGCATGACTATCTTCTCTATTGGTGCGCGTTGAATATTGGTCAATGTATACTAATTGTCTGCCTTAGGTACTAAGTTCAGCTTTATTGCGTACATTAACAATGGAGCGGAAAAAGGCAATAGTATTGTCGTAGGAAATAAAATAACGGTTGCAATTTTGGTATTGAATTGAACGTAATTTTTTATATTAATTGATACAACAAATTACTGAAAACATTTAATTGAAAACCCCTCTAGAACTGAACATTAATAGGCACATGTTTTCCCTATGTCAAGATCGGAATGTTCATTCATTCAAAATATTTGAGATGATAAAAAGGAGCCTCTTCTCAGTGGACCGGACTTCTCGCCGCACGGGAGACTGGTAGCAATTGATAGCGTGCATACGAAATGCGTCATACTAAATGAACGACTACAGAGACTTAGAATACTATACTCGATTTTGCAGAAACCAGGTTGCGAAATGTGTATATCAAAGTGCTTAGCTAGCTTTGACTGATGATATCAAGACAGCCTGGCTGATGTCCGTGACAATACCATTCGTATTACAACGGAGATCAAAGCATCATCCAAAACATAATCTCAGTTCTCATCTCCATGCTGCATGTCTCCATCTAACATGATATTGAGTAAATGGTGTGATCCCCGCTTTATGAGAATGATATCCATGTACGGTGGAGAGTCAGCAGACATCCAATGGTAATTCCACGCGTATCTAGTCGAAGAAGACGTTGATACTTATTGAAAGGTACGCTCACAAAATGTACATGTCCGACACCATGGCCATATAGGGCAGTCGCGTAAAAGAACATCACGGAAGCACGATGTGCCTGTGTTGGTCCCTGTGGCAGGGTGCTTGTGTGCAGTGAAAATAGGAATTGCATTGTTCGCCTGACAATTGTTGATGATGTCATACTTATCCAGTAAATATAAAGTGACCATACAACTTGTGTTTGAGTAAGAATGGCAGTGACTCGCGTTAACGAATAATTCTGAAGGTAACAGGAAACATCAGTTGTATAAAGTATCAACAGTTTTCAGTTTATGTATCAAAGTGTATATATAAGACTTTTAATTATTTTCCTTTATAAACTCAATTAATGCGTTTCTGGGAACGGTTGCTCAAACATTTTAACGACCAATTAATGTACCTATCTGTTAAGTTCAAACCCAAATATAATTATTTTTGAAAGCAGTTTTATTATCAAACATATGCAAAGTAATCGAGCATACATTGTGCTTACAATTAACATTTATATTTAACGGTTAATAAGTCACATAAATTGCTTAATCCAAAACCTAAAGAATGTTTGCCAAATTGGTCTTTAACAATTTGAGCAACTATGCCATACAAATGTATTTTTGCGTTTGTTATTTAACGGATAGCAATTATAACGTTTGGTAGACGGACAGGGTAGCCA
This sequence comes from Dreissena polymorpha, assembly GCF_020536995.1. Taxonomy (NCBI): domain Eukaryota; kingdom Metazoa; phylum Mollusca; class Bivalvia; order Myida; family Dreissenidae; genus Dreissena; species Dreissena polymorpha. Next base: position 93,697,092 of record NC_068361.1, on the reverse strand, counting down.
CCCACAGGTTATCTGAATTAAAAACTGTATTTAACGGCCACCGGAAAAACTTTGCGAAACCGAAATTTCGCAAACTTAAGTACCCTTTTTCTTAAAGATTTGCTACTTTGAGACATAGTATGCGATAAAAGTCTTATCGTTGATTAATAATTGGTTATTTTCACTCAAAAAACGCGTTTTCTTCACTATGAAATTTATAAGCAAAGTTGGGGTACCCATGGGATTTTTGCATTTTCCCATGGGATTTTCGATTTTCCCATGGGATTTTTTCTCCCATGGGATTTTTTTTCTCCCATAATCTGCAAATGGGAGAAAAATCCCATGGGATTTTGAACATTTTAAAAAACGTGTTTTATTTGCGTTTGCAAGTATTTTAACGTTATTTAAGGACTGTATATTGGTTTTATGCCAATTATATATAAAAATATTTAGTAATAAAAAAATCCCATTTTAAAATGGGAGAAAAAAATCCCATGGGATTTTTTTCTTATTTTGAGAGATTTATTCACGAAACTTTCAGAAACATCATATTTTATGAAATGATGAACAACTACGATATTTTAATGCATTAAGTCGTGTTTAAAAAAAAAAAAAATCCCATGGGATTTTTAAATCCCATGGGATTTTTAAAACCCATGGGATTTTTTCTCCCATGGGATTTTTTCTCCCATGGGATTTTTTTCCAATGGGATTTTTCAGTTTCGTAAGCGGAATAAGTTTCTTAATGCGAAAAACAACAATAAAGGAAATAATAATTATAATTTTGAATAATAAATTGAATAATATAAATAACATGAATATTTTTAAAATGAGTTACAATTAAAGGTTTATGCTAGTAGAACTTATCATTTCTTGTTCGAGCAGATGGTTGAGTCCAATTGGTGAGTATGCCAGCTTAGAACCAGTATAAATGCATCGCAGACAGACAACGCTGTCATACTGTACACACCGCTGAGTAACAATCTTTATTGCATTTCATTTTGCAACAGAAAATGAACTCCGTAGTATAAATGATCTTATATATGCCCTCTGCTTTTGAAAGCGTGCAACACATTAACATAACAATAAGTCCATGCCAAAAACTATGTGCAAATTCCATTCAAAGCTATATACACATTATAAAGGTCAGATGACCCGCGTCATGCGAAAATTGGTCTTATGTCATATGCGGCCGAAGTTGGTCCATCCTAGCTTGTCCAACCGCGCAGTCTGGTCAGGTACTACGCTGACTGATATATAAAGTCAAGCCATGATTCGTGGTCTCATATCCAAACTCGGTAGCTCCTGTGCGAAACTTTCACCGGAAACGACGGCACCGAGACGGGCGCTCGAACTTTGCGGATGCGCGTTATATGTTATATATAATAGCGCGATGTGTTTTTTCTTGCCTCAAATTAGTAAGCCCAATCAGCGTTTTATTGTGTTCTTTGCTTCTACTATTAACAAGAACTTCAACTGATACGAACATGAATTTTATTTTAATATGTTTATTTAATGCTCGGAAAACTCATTGTATATTTAGACTACTACTTATAAAACAAAGTCGGGTTTTCAACATCTGTTTTCGGCATAAAAATTGTTATTCCAAACCAGATTTTACGCACTTTACTGTACAAAATACCGTTAGGGCCACCGTGGTTACTCATTAAAATCCAGAGGGCGAGAATGCGAGAACGCGAAAGTACGATGACGACAGTGCGACAATACGATGGCGACAATGCGTTCGTACGATTGCGAAAACGTGCTAGTACGATGACGACAATGCGACAGTGCGACAATACAATGGCGGCAGTGCGATAGTACGGGGGCGACAATGCGAGAGTCATATCGTACTGTCGCCGTGGTATCATCGCAATGTCGCCATCGTTCTATCGCATTGTCGCCATCGTATTGTCGCACTGTCGCCATCGCATTTTCGAATTGCCGCCATCATACTATCGCGTTATCGCATTGGCACCATCGTACTATCGCACTGTCGGCTATCGCCATCATATTGTCGCACTGTCGTCATCGTATTTTCGCACTGTCGTCATCGTATTATCGCACTATCGAACTGTAGTATTGTCGCCATCGTACTATCTCACTGTCGCCATCGTATTGTCGCACTGTCGTCATCGCACTGTCTGATTGTCGTCATCGTATTATCGCGTTCTCGTATTGTCGCCATCGTACTATCGCATTGTCGCCATCGTATTGTCACCCTGTCATCATCGTATTGTCACATTGTCGCCATCGTACTATCGCGTTCTCGCGTTCTCGCCCTCTGGATTTTAATGTGTAACCACGATGGCACTAACGGTATTCCGTAATACTGCTAAAGCACAGTATGATTAGGTCACTCCCAATGCTCAAATCTCTATGTCTATTTTAGTAACAACACATGTCTATGGAAGGATATTTAGGTAAAAGTTACATCATTCGTGGTGAATATTTACATTATGACTGATGCTTATTCTAATTTGCTTTATGACAATTCCAACATGCTTGTTGTCTATTCGTTTATACTTGATGATTGCTGCAACATTACATCATTCATGAATAATATTTACATTATGCGTGATGTTTATTCTAACATGCTTCATGACAGTTCCAACATGCTTGTTCTCTATCGGTTATACTTGATGATTGTTTCAACATGCTTGGTGACTATCCAATGTTTGTGTGTTCATTATTCCTGAAACCAGTCATAATCGGTTTTGCCACTAAGCGTCATTAACAACGGCAGTTAGCAACAGGCAGTAAGCAGAATGCAAGTTACTAAATTATGACATCAGGTGGCGCGCGTTTATTTTCCGTATGTTGAATAAATTACTTTTCGGAAAAAAAAGCGAAAACATCCGAATCATTTTGACTAGTAAACTGAATAAGCTGAATTAGTTCCCTTCGTTATATAATCTCCATTAAACTAAATACGTTCATTATTGCCATGAAGACCAGTAAGTTTACACAATGAATTGACTGCCGTGAATGTTTTTGATATTTGTAATATGCAATTGGCACTCAAGAAATTATACATGTATTTTATTCAGAACATAACGGGGCTGATGTGTTGGAATTGTGGCCCTTCCCTAGTCCAAATAATTACAGTAGACGTAATCTACCGATGTGCATTGCATATCGACCTCATATTTATAAAGTAGCCCAAACCCCCATTGCCACAGACCTGTGCGTGAAACTTTCAGATTTCTCTAGTCTGTTTACCATGCTATAATTACAATTTCTATAAACACATATTTATCATTTTATGACTATATAATGTCTGTGGTATACAGAGAAACCTGAAAGTTACAAGTACTCGTGTCTAGTACTTATAGGTTATTAGACGTTTCACTGTACGATACGGGGATATATTTGGACGAGCACACAGTTTAAGTCATATTGGACGAGCCGTTAGGCGAGTCCAATATGACTTCAAACTGTGTGCGAGTCCAAATATATCACGTATTGTACAGTTTAAACGTCTAATAATCTTTTTATTCTATATCCCTTTCTAACGCTCTTTTGTTTCTTCTTTAAAATATATTACCAAACCAGTTTTCCGTATTTTTATTTTCATTCACCTGATTACGCAATTTATGACGTATCTCGCTTGACGTCATTTCTCTGACGAAACATACTAGTATAAGCAAGACTTTCTGCATTTTAGGGACAACACTAATCACTATGGACGTGTTTGTGTTTAACAGTAAATTAATCATAAAATAAAAAAAATTTTAATCAGCGAACGAATCCAAAACGTATTTCGGATTGTGTGTTTGTAATGCATAATTGTTAACTTCGATAGGAATAAAACAACTCGCTCCGACAGGATTACGAATTCGTAAATCTTATTTTGGGTCAGAATGGTTAGCATGGGATACAAACGCTTTCAAAGAAAGAGTGGATTTAAATACATTTCGATAAAGGGCTGGAAGAACAGGAAATGGAAGGGCATATCATTGAACTGTGTTTCTATAAGCATTGGATTAAAGCTGTCATTGAGGTTAATAAAATAGAGTTTTTGTTTTGCTGTTGCATTTGTTTTTCAATTTCAAACAATAACAATATCACTTGCTGTTGCATTTGTTTTTAATTTCTAACATTTATCCAATTTATTTATTTAAGAAATACAATCTAAATATCGCCTGTGTGAATCAAATATTGTACATTCGGATACTTTTTCTCGGTAACGGCTTTTATCGTTATAAAACAATTGCTTAGTGCACTTGTACTCAACTGTCCAATATGGAAAAAATACAGACTTTTTGGATCCAATACCGGAATATATTGGACGGTCACGTGGTACTTATAAAGAATGCCCATTGGATGAATTTATTGGATATAGAATAATGTACAACTATTGTACTCCTCGTTGAGAAAACAACTACTTCATCTACATGTATTAAAATATCATAAAACATAATTTTCAATCAAGTTGGAAAAAATCAATAAATAAATGTCATATAAACAGGTTTGTCATGAACGTTGACGTCGCTCTTGGTTACCAGAAAAATTCCCACGCACGGATTTCAACCGTCATTGTTTACAATCAATTAAGTGCATAAGTACTTGAATTTGTATAGTGTTTTTTAAAAGTGTCCAGCTACAGGTGGTTAGCGTGTGGCTATAATACTAGTTAGTGAAAACATATTTTGGAATGATAAGTAATCATATTATAACGAAAAATCAACTTTTCTTAAAAAAAATAAGTTAAATATATATTCAACAAGGTATCCAACTCGAAATCATCCGAAAACGGGATGCATCGTTTTAAACAGCCATTACTTCATCAATTTTGCAGCGATTTTCACGATCTTGGTCTTATTCAACGCAGAAATAAATTTCCTTTCTGGAAATGTATATGTCTTGCAATATTTTTACAAATACTGGGTCAACTTTTAAAAAATAACACGATACACAACTCGCGTGACCCAGCTGTGATCGGTCAGACAGTATTCATGACTGAAATCTTCACGGGGAATGGGCATTTTCCCTGCAAAGTTCACGAACCTCGATACCATAATTCAATAAAACGTATGAAAAAACCATTCTTACCGTGCTTGCCGTAGAATTATGCATCAAAACTAACTGTCCAGCGCATTTTCAAACCTTTGTTTACATACATTTCAACCAACTGACATTTTAAACACAAGAGTGATTTCATTGCTCCAATGCGGAGTTGTGTCTTTACAACTGGAGATTTCATTCATAAATACGGTCTGATCGATAACAACTGGGTCAAGCGAATTATGTATAGCTTTATTTCTTAAAATTTGACCCAGCATGTGTAGAAATATAACAATATATATACATTTCCTAAAAGGAAATTCATTTCTGCGTTGAATAAGACCGGGTCATGAAAATCGCTGCAAAATTAATTTAGTAATGGCTGCTCAAAACGATGCACCCCGTTTTCGGATGATTTCGAGTTGGATACCTTGTTATATATAAAACGGTAGTGATTTTTTTTATATAGAAAATTTGATTTTTCGTTTTAATATGATTATTTATCATTCAAAAAGATGTTTTCACTAATTATTATCATAGCCACACGCTAACCACCTGTGTGTCCAGCACGTGTGCCGGGAGAACAGGGCTTAATGTATTTTTTGTTAAGCTCTATAATATTTATATCCAATCTGTATGAAAAAATGTCGGTGAACATTATTCCGGTGTTAATTTATGAAAATATTGAGGCATTCGTTAATTATGGATCTAAAACGGAACATTAATCCGCAAAAAAAAACACCGGGCATATTGCATATTAGATCGGACACATGAAATTATTTCGAAAGAAAGCAATAAGAGTTTCAATTCTACATGAGTAAGTCTCGCTGTGCACGATTACGCTCTTACTGCTCGTATATATTTGACTCTTGGCAAATACCTAGTGTTTTATTTTGCTTAATCTAAATTGTGTCATGCATCTATATGTACTTAAAGCAGCATGACCAACAGCTCTTTCATATGTGAAAGAGATTGACACGAAATACCTACCCATCTATAATAAAGTTTATATGTGCACTTCAATATTATAGTTTTAAAGCATTTTATGTGGTGCAATATAAAAGTACTCTAGTAAATTTGAAATTATGTAATCGATTTCCTCTCAACATACATGCAAAGTTCCAGATAACTTTTTCAGCAAAATCTTGGTTTACACTCTATAATAATCCAGCCTTAAAGTCTATTATTAATTCTTTTTTTTCAGGTAAATATAATTTTTGGCACATCCGCATTTAGGTTTATAGTCTAAGAAGAGCTAATGACAATTGCCGGGTTACAGCAGACTTTTTGCGATAAAAGGACCAGATAATGGAAAACGTTCGGCTTTTCGACTGTTGTAAAGATGGTCTGTTATTCATAATAACGTTAAAGTGCTGTTGATTTCATAATTGTAATGAGGGCCTAGACGAGTGGGAACTCATTGATAAAATGTTTACATTATATGCATTGATATTGAGTTTTACGCATGATCACACATTTTGAATTCTTATTTTATTTTTCCAATGTGTAACCGTACGCACAGAATTTAAGTCTACTTTTTTACTAAATTTAATTCAATTTTTTACGACTTTAAGCGTCTTATCTGGAGCTCTGCATACATGCATTAGTAGCATATATTGAAATATATCCATAGACTTTCTTTGGTTATTGAAGGTAAATTACTGTACAAAAATTATGGTTAGTCATTAACCAAAAAAAAGTTAAGTCTACAAACACGCGGTTAATTTCGGTTCAGTAGCAAATATCTTACAAAGGTGCGCAACTTCTCCTATAACATAAAATTTCCGTTATACGCCGTAAATTTCCGTAGTCCTCCGTAGCATTTCGGAATGACTGTCAATTGACATCATTGTATCATGCATGATAGTATGTTGCTTTGTGCTTGGGTGAAACTCACATCTTACCATCGCGTTAATTTATTAAACGCATTAATATTTGATTTCATTATGCACTGCGCCTATTGCACAAGTCTCTCTGCACAAACCAACATACACATATGCAGCATGCAATTAACGAACAAGAATGTTGCATCTGTACACATGCATGATACCATTAAGCAGAATGTAAATAGACATTGGACATCAGGCAAGATGTAAGTGTCATCAAGCATGAAAAGGTGTCTACATACTAATTGAAAGTACCATCAAGAATCATGACACAGTCACAAAGAAGGATGTAATTTTTACCTAAATACCCTTCCATATTTGTCGGCACTGTGTGTTTGCTTAATTTCACTGAAGAACGTCTACTGGTAAATCTTAAAAAAAAAGTGATAAATAAGACTGAGTAGCAATTTTTTCGGCGTTGCTGTTTAACGTCAAATTTGGCCTTTCAACGAACTTCTTTAAAGCCCATTGAATTTTAATGAAGAAGTTTCCCGCTTGTAGGTCCGAATGAATTAAATCAAATTTTGCAATTGGCAATTTGATAGAAATCCCCATAAAACATTGCACATAGCTTTCTGAAATAAACAGGCCACATTGAACGCATTCACGATATCCAACAGCTCTCTTTGCAAAGACCTATCTAGTGTTTCTTGGCCGTGTAAGATCTATAATTAGAACATCGTCACCTAAACATCTACTAATAGAAGAGCATATTTTGGGGAAACAAATTCAATAAGAGTATAAAACGTCCACGATCAATAATGTGTAGTTTGTTAAAGATATCACGGCAGTAAAAACATAGCACTTTAAAGAGACCACAATCTGGTACATTTGGTCAATTGTTGCGTCCGTGGCGGACAATACATTTTTAAAAAGAAAGCGTAAAAAAAAGCAAACACAAAGTTCTTCGTAAGCTTGTTTTAATCTTAAAAACACATAAACGACAGTCATTCCAGTCAAATACAATACTAACAGTCAGCACTCTAGAGATCAAAATTGCGGATATAAATATTTAATTCAGGGATATCAAGTGTATCAAGTTCGAATTCCGGAAAAAATAGCCGGTAGTCTGGGGCATTAGGTCCCTTACAGGGATAAGAGGTAAATCCCCGCCCGAGCCGTAGCTAACTGATTTATTGTAGTCTTTCTAGTTGCAATTTCTGGTGAGTACAATGCGGAATATTACGGATATTTGCAACATGTCGAAGATTTTCGGAAAGTAGCGAAGAGGTTTTCGTCAGTTAATATTCATGTCCGTGCCGGCCGCTAACTTATCAGAATCAATAAAAAAGAACCAGGAAAAATCGGTACCGATCGCAAATTTCCGGAATTCCGATAAAGCTTCAACATAATGTGTTCTCAAATGATCGCGTACTCGAACGAATCTGTCCCTACGCCTCCAACTCCCTTTAAATCTCATCGGACGTACATTGATCTCAAAATCTATCCTTGACGACTCAAATCATATTTCCTGAATAGTTTGGCCTATTGACGTCCCTGTAATTATAACAATGGTCTTTTGGATAAACACCGCTAAGTTGTTGCAATATAATAACCGTTTAAAATAGTTACCGGTTTTCATTTAATAAAATGATTAAGTCATATTCGAGATTTCAGCGATTGCCAATATTTTGCTTTTGTTTCTCATAAGCATATGGTGCTTGGTATCTGCTATTGACTCCTATGTAGATTGCAAATATTACATAACCCTTACAGCGGCCGAGCGCAGATATCTGCATTTGGCCGCTAAAAAGAAAAAACTTTGCGCATTAATTTAATTCAAATCTCATTATCATAATCAAAATCATCATCATCGTCGTCGTCGTCACTACTACCACCACCACCATCATCATCATCATCATCATCATCATCTTCTTCTTCTTCTTCCTCCTCCTCCTCCTCATCATCATTAACAACAACAGCAACACCAACTTAACATCATCATCAAACAACAATAAACATCGGTAGCATACAATGTGCTTCATCAACCATACATAATTATATGCGTTAAAACACCATAATAGAACAGCATGAATGAAGCTGTCTATTACTCTTTTATATTTCCTATACCAATATTTTTTTTTCGTTAATTGAAGGACTAGTTGAAATCTTCTATAAAAGCCCTCCCACCCCCCCAAAATAAAAAAAAATAAAACATAATAATAATAACCCTAGCAAACAACAATAAACATAGGTTAGTTAGTATACACTGTGCTTTAGCAACCATGCATAATGAATGTTTATGACTTCGGACCGTTGTGATCAAATTTAAAAAAGCAAGATGGTATGTATGCGGCACACAACACATAGATAATTATAGTTTTATACCTTAAACGTAGTTCATCAAAATAAAGATAAGTTATTATCTATGTAATACTTAAATTAGGTTTATAACGTATGCATATTTGTCTAAAACTTGTGAAATGTGATTCGTAAGCCGACGACAACATTATCATTCGGACCCTTCTCCCCACCTAACAATCGAGATTAAACACCTGTGGAGATCCCGATCTTATCAATGAATAAACCGGTTCAATGATGTCAAGTCAAATAAAACATACTATTACTATCCAAATAAATATCTATCAAAAAATGTAAATTGATATACCTACTTAACTAAAACTAAACTTAAACGATTAGCAAGAAAAATATCTAAAGAAGAAGCAGGCAAAGTAGACAAATTAATTGTAACATATGTTTTCTCAGTCTCCCACTGTTGAACAATATAAATAGTATTTATCGCCACCCCAAAAGGGATCTTTATCACACGTTTGGCTCAACTAATATATAATTGTGACAGGACAAACTGTCAACAAATACCTTGTTAATGTTTTATACATAACTCCAATCAAAGGTCAACTTCCAAGGAAACTGCGGCATGTTAAAACTGTTGATTATGACAAAATGTTGTTTAGTACAAATCAGTACAATAGCGTCTGTTATGTGGCCTATACTAATCCAGTTAAATAAAACTTTAATCGCAGAAAAGTTTAGATTCTTTACACCTTTAAAGGGGCCTTTTCACAGATTTTGGCATTTTTTTTAACTTATTCATTAAATGCTTTATATTGATAAATGTAAACATTGGATCATAAAAGCTCCAGTAAAAAATCAAGAAAAAAAAATAAAAAAAAAGGAAATGTACATTGCCCGGAGCAGGGTTCGAACCAGTGACCCCTGGAGTCCTGGCAGAGTCCTGTAGTATAAACGCTTATGCCTACTGTGCTATTCCGCCGAGTACACATTCTCGACGTATTTTATACCTTATATAAGCAATCTTCGTAGTTTCACAAAATTTAACGACAAAAACAGAACTCTCCAAATTATTCAATCGTTTCGCGTTGCAACGCTTTATAATTTTTAGGTTTTAAAATCGTCAAAAGATGCATATAATGGCTATATTAGAGCATGGTTAATGTTCAGTATTACTGTTTCCTCACAAATATCATAACTAAAACGAAAACTTACGAATCTGAAACAACTTTTTTCAATTTTGTCAATTTACCAAAGCGTGAAAAGATCCCTTTAAGAAAATATATATAACAGTTCTTTCCTGTTTTAACAAAATGATACATTTAAAAATAAATTATGAAGCATCGCTAGCAATATTAGAAAGAGAAGTAGAAGGAGAATTATTATCAATAGTAGCAGTAGCAGCAGCAGCAGCAGTAGCAGCAGCAGCAGTAGCAGTAGCAGAATCAGTAGCAGTAGCAGTAGCACTAGTAGTAGCAGTAGAAGTAGCAGTATCAGTAGCCGTATCAGTAGCAGTAACAGTAGCAGCAGCAACAGCAGCAGAAGCAGCAGCAGCAGCAGTAGCAGTAGCACTATCAGAAGCAACAGCAGCAGCGGCAGTGGCAGCGGCAGTGGCAGTGGCAGTAGCAGTGGCAGTAGCAGTGGCAGTAGCAGTGGCAGTAGCAGTAGCACTATCAGTAGCAGCAGCAGCACTGGCAGCGGCAGTGGCAGCGGCAGTGGCAGTGGCAGCGGCAGCGGCAGTGGCAGCGGCAGTGGCAGCGGCAGTGGCAGTGGCAGCGGCAGCGGCAGCAGTAGCAGTAGCAGTAAGAGTAGCCGAAGCAGTAGCAGTAGCGGCTTTTTGCTTTTTTTGTTTTAGAAGTGTTTGTCGTATAAGAAGAACGCAAGGAAGACAAATTAATTGTAACATGTGTTATCTTAGTCTCCGTTGTAGTAGTATTTGTTGTATCTACACAGCCATTTTTCAGTCACCTGAGAGACATGTTTTTATAAGAGATTTAATTGTGGACCAATACATCGTGTATTAATATCAGTGTACCCACTGGGACACCACATGGGGCGAGGATTAACAGAAAACTAGGCCTTCAATTAATTATGCGCCTAGAGGCAAACAATACTATAACTTACTGATAATTTTAGGATTGGGATGTGTTTGTATCTTATTTGAAATTAGCTAGCTTAATTCAAAAACTAATTATAGCCTC
>NC_068361.1:93630766-93680766 GCF_020536995.1 Dreissena polymorpha | reverse complement strand
CCCAATTTTTACTTGGCTGAAATCACTTACATTTCATGGCGCTATTCCATAGATTAAAATTTGTAAAAAATAAATGTCTGTAAAAGAATACTTATTTCATCTTGTTTAAACTTTAAACACCTTTACTGCATCTGTACACACCAACTGCATGCCCATATTTGGAAATATGAATGAATTATGGAACTTTTATATACCCCAGGGGTGAAAATAAACTGGACAAAAGCCGAGCGTGAGGGTGGTTTTGAAAAAATCGGTTTATTTTTTTTAAGCATGGAAAGCTACCTACAAATTTGCATGTAGTTTAGTGAAATGATGCTGATTAGGAAAATAATTAATTAAATTATATTTGGATATGTGCCCATTAGAGGTGCGCAAGCTTAAAAAGGTAGAATTACCGAAATTCCCGTTCTTACACGTTGTAGCATGGATCGGGTATTGAACACGATACACGTGTGTATTAGCACCCTACTGTAGTCCCGGCGGGGTTATCAACTGCACCAATACACCGGTAAGCAACCAGGGGAATATCATATGAAAAAAGAACCATCATGCATGTTTGATTTGTTAAAGTGTGTCACAAAATTTCCCTAACTGCCGATGTCGGCTATAATTTCGGTATAAACATGCAAAGAAATTAACATATATATAATGTTAATGCCGATATGTTATTGGACATTTTGTATGTCAAATGTTCATTATTTGTATTAAAATTAAGACGATTGTAGTGAACACGATACACGTGTGTATTAGCACCCTACTGTAGTCCCGGCGGGGTTATCAACTGCACCAATACACCGGTAAGCAACCAGGGGAATATCATATGAAAAAAGAACTATCATGCATGTTTGATGTGTTAAAGTGTGTCACTAAATTTCCCTAACTGCCGATGTCGGCTATAATTTCGGTATAAACATGCACAGAAATTAACATATATATAATGTTATTGCCGGTATGTTATTGGACATTTTGTATGTCAAATGTTCATTATTTGTATTAAAATTAAGACGATGCTTATTTGCCAGAAAGCGTTTATTTCAAATTCAAAACAAGCAATAATCATACATAATACCAAAATATAAAACTAACAAAATGACAACACTCTCGCTTAACGCAACTTTCAGAAGCACGCGCACTTAACAAAATTATTGCAACTAATGCAAGCTGTAATTAATATGTGACTACTTGCTATACAACCAGTATCATGCGAAAATTGATCTTATTTAATTGTGGTTCCCTCTTTGAATTTATGTTGCCTGTCGACTTTTAGAATAATGTGTCAGTAAGAAATGTATTGCTTGCTCCACAACCAGCATCATGCGAAAATGGATCTTATTTAATTGTAAATCCCTCTTTGAACTTAAGTTGTCAGTCGACTTTTAGAATAATGTGTCAGTAATAAATGTTTTTCTTCAGTTTCACATGTTTTTTTAAGAAAATTTAGTGAAAGATGCAAATGTGTCTTATTTATTTTTTTCTGTGTCTTCAATGTATCTTATTTATATGTGACTGCGTGCTTATTTTTTTTTAAAGAAATGAAAGATGCAAATGTGTCTTATTTTAATTTTATCCATGTCTTAAATGTGGCTTATTTATATAAGATAAAATGATATACTGCCAGTGTCATGCAAAAAAGGATCTAATTTCTTAATATCCACATTCACGCTTTGTTCTTTATTAGCACCGTCTTTAATTAGGCTATCTATTTAAAGTACAGATTACTGTGAACTTAATAATTGTGCAACGGTGATGTTGATCCATTATCGTTGTTAATTTAAAATGTAGACAACAAGTTAGCAATTAATGAAATCAGTTATTTTGGAAGTAAATCTAATTTTTTCTGTACAGTAGCCAGGTGGATGTGTATTGAGCGGATAAGATAGGGATCACCACAACAAGTTTCTAATACACAGTATAGACTTCCCCTATTATTATTAATTACCTGATTGGAATAAATAAAGTGTTAAAGAACATTTCATGTGAAAAGCAGGATTTCTGACATAATTTAAATCGTTTTGCTTTTATACACAATTTCATGGAACAATGAATATATTGGCGCGATGGAACACAATTTATAAATCAAGCTGACAGTATAGTATCATTTTTTAATTATGTGTAATTTAATTCGCATCTCTCCCTTAACTCATTCAATGACACGTGAACTTATATCAATTATAAAACATCACGTGCATCATTAAATATTTTTTTTAATTATGAAAACATATATGTTCTACATGGTTTTGTTTAGTTTTTTTTCTCAACCAGAGAGACATTATAAAACATTGTTATATATAAAGCGCTTTACTTTTCTACATTACATAAAGATATATCGATTTTTTTGTTAAGTGTACGTGCTTGACATATTTATAAAAAGGCAGTGTTTATTTTTGTAATAAAATCGAAAATTGACATTTAATTTGATGCAATCCACATTGTTTAGCGGCCAAGCGCAGTATTCCGCTCTCGGCGGCCGATGGTGTATTGCAATATATACAATGAAAAGCTGGGTTTCTGACATAATTTCAATCGTTTTGTTGACGCGGAAGTGCTTTTTGGTGGCCAAAAATACTATTGTTCCCTTTATTTAAACCTAAATCAGTATTTTTTTACACTTGAAGGTTTGTACAGCGGGGATTTCGGTACCGGCGCGGGTTTATGTGCTTGTTAAGAATTACCGAAATCCCCGCTAAGAGGCAACATATTATCCTGATTTATGCTTTGATTAAACATTGATAACTAAATTGCAAAAGTGTATAGCATATTGTAAATAAGGTAGTACGATATCATTTGTTTCATCAGATTTGTTTGGAAAATACTTTCTGAAGACTTATTATTACTATGTCATGTTATATTTACATATACTTTTGTGTAACCAATGTTTTAAATGTACATTTTACCTTTTTTACATTCGTTTACACATTTTTCACATTAATAAACTATTTAATAATGGAAAAAATATTCTGATAAGAGTGTTTAAATGATTAACACTAATATGATTGTGTACAAATCAACATTAATGCAAAGCCAAAACCCAAACATAATGACATATAGACCCTTTAAGGCGTAATATGGGGGATTGGCGTAAACATGGGTGATTTCGGCTCTGGGCGTACGAATGTAGCAGTACCGAAATCCCCGCTAATTATTTTCCAAAAGAAGTAACCGAATGGGAGATAATACATGTCACTGGTTGCTAATGAAAAAAAAACACTATAATAATTTTGTTGACACTTGAAGGTTTGTACAGCAGGATTTCGGTACCGGCGCGCGTTTAAGTTCTAGTGTAGAATTACCGAAATCCCCACTGAGAGGCAACTTAATGCTGTCAAGAGTGCTTAATAATCAAAATTAATATCATTTTTTTGCACCTTAACATTCATGTGAAGTCAAAAACCATTCATACCGATGACCTATTGACCCTTTAAGGCGTAAATATGGGGATTTCGGTACTAGGCGGGCGAATGTAGAATTACCGAAATCCCCTTTTCATCATCGCACATTAGTGTAACATAAATTTTAACACAATATATGTAGGGAAACTCATATGATTCGCGTAATGTGAAAATGATTATTATGCTATAATTCGACCACGAAACTTGACGTGACTTAATACCGGACATTATGGAATGGAGCTACGCTTGCCGTATTTGACATAAGACCCATTTTCGCAAATTATCTTATCAATGCTTATATGAATTTGATTGCTATAATCTAATGCGTATTCGACACGGAATTATTGTCAAGGTTTTTCAATTTGTCAATATTTATCATAGCAGGGGACATTGCTGACATCAATATGGATACTGTTTTCATTTTCTGTCGAGAAATGATATGACTTATTATCAAGATTATTTTATAGTACGGTAGCGTTCTCTTCACAAGTGAGATTTATTTGTACTGGTAAATTGCTCTTTTACTCACCATTCGGACTCGACGATCGGCTCGAATAAAAATGTTAGTCGCTTAAAAGTACAAATTCATCATATTGAGCACGATTATTATTATTATTATTATTATTATTATTATTATTATTATTATTATTATTATTATTATTATAATAATTATTATTATTATATAGCTTTTAGAAACTTATACCTTAAAAAAAATCCCATTGGAAAAAAATCCCATGGGAAAAAAAATCCCATGGGACAAAAAAATCCCATGGGAAAAAAATCCCATGGGATTTTTTTATTATTTTAAAACACGATATAACGCGTTGAAATCGCGAGAAATGCTCATCATTTGTTAAAAGGTAGTGTTTCTGAAGGTTACATGAATAAATCTCTAAAAATCAGAAAAAAAACCCATGGGATTTTTTTTTCCCATAAAAAAATGGGATTTTTTTTCTATCAAAGTAAATTGAACGAAAATAAGCACAAATGCTTTAACAATGCTTAAAATCGATAACTAAGCACAAACGAACGTGTTTTATGTTTTTGAAAATCCCATGGGATTTTTTCTCCCATAAAAAAAGCTGGAGAAAAATCCCATGGGAGAAACCAAAATTCCCATGGGATAATGAAAAATCCCATGGGATATTACAAAAATCCCATGGGAACCCCAACTTTGCAAATAAAGTTCATAGTGAAGAAAACGCATTTAACAAGCAAAAATAACCAATTATTAATCACAAGTTAGACTTTTATCTTATACTTTATCACAAATAAGCAAACCTTCAAGAAAAAGGGTACTTAAGTTTGCGAAATTTCGGTTTCGCAAAGTTTTTCCGGTGGCCGTTATTTCAGTTATACTTTGATTTTTGTTCTCAGAAGAAATTGTATGTTTTCGCCATTTTCGTTGGCTTTTGTTCATTATAAGAAAACAAAACTGACACACAAGAATTTTAAAGTTAGCTGAGATATAAGATGTTGTTTAATGACGCGTATCTCTACCAGAACGCAAAATATTCACATGTTAATGTAGACAATGATATTCTTTTATTTTCAACACCGTTATGCATTATTTCAATAATTTAAAAAAACAATTGTGAAAAAATACATTCAACGTATTTTTCAAGCATTTAAATGTGTGCATATATTTTTTATGATATTGAAGAATTTTATTAAAATAAGCGCACTAAAATATATTTGGTTCATTCTGTAACATTATGTCTTAACATAAAATGTCCACATATAATTGCTGTAAATTAGCCAATATATAATTGGAAAGAAGCAATTTTGTGTTTACCTTTTAGTTACAAACATCACAATTTTTCAGGAATTAAAAAAAGTTATTAATAGTTTTGCAAATCATTTGTTTGTAATCAAGTCACACGCAAAATCTTTTTCTCTTACACGTTGTTTTCAATTTTTTGTGTTTGCTGTAAACATAATTGCCAAAAATGAAACTATTGTTTTGAAAGTGTATTTTTCTGTCGGTGTATATTTCACCTTGTATATTATTTTATATTTTTATTTCTTAGCTTATAATTATATAAACGTTGCACATTGGCTTCCGTTTTCGAACGTGCCCTAAACGACGATAATTATTTATAAAAAAACCACAAAGGTCTGACGTTATGGGGTTATCATTATAAAATACACCAATGAAAACCATTTTATGTTGAAAATGTATGCACGTAATGTTTCATTCTTTCGTATTAATAGTTCAATCATACGTGTTTGATTTGATGCTGAGAGCGATTTACTATTAAACAATATATATGTGTGTTAAAAATATAAATGTGAAGTGAAAATATGTCATATGTAGCTAAAATCACTATATAATGTTACGTTATTTGGCAACGTGTTATACAATACGGCGATATATTTGGACCATTACACAGCGGACATACCAGTTTTGTATTCCAACTGTTAACGACAACATATTTATCACAGTATATATATTGTGCACAAAGGAGTAATATATATATTTTGTTTTATTATATACATATAATACCTTCCATATTTTTTTCTGTTGCTAGCATTTTTCACGTTTAATATGCACAGCAGCAACAAGTCCGCGAAAGAGCGTTTTGTAGCAATATTTCCTAAAAGAAAATTAAGAAAGTTAATTTAAATATTGTTTAAATGTTGGACACATTTTTAAACCGCGATTTTGCCGACCAGTGAAACGTCTTGTTTCAACACGATGAAGATCATAACACTTTTTGATTAAGAGTCTGTTCGAAGAAATATTCTGTTTAACTCGGACCGTCCAATACGGATCATATTGGACAAATACGGTAAAATAGTGTACGTAGTACGAATGACGACATCATATTGGATAATATAATTATGTATATAATAATATTTAATATATCCATATCATCCTACATATCATAATTTTCTAATTTTAAGGTCGTTTGTTAGATGGTGTGTTTATTCAAACAGTGTGTATCCCTTACTTAAAATTATAATATACGCGATATTAAATCAGTATTAACACGTTTACTTTGTTTTCTTTAAAATGTCTTGTGTAACCAATATTCATAATTTTAACAGTATGAGTTTAGCAATAAATATATCGCTTTCAACATGTGTTTTGTATCGGTAACTTTCAGAGAATTTCGGCATTCGTATTAAATATTTAAATGTTCATTCAAAATAATGTTATTAAGATGTTTGTAACATATCTTGTACACACATTCTAGAATAAATATGTTTAAACCAAATAATGTTATTAAAATACTATGTGCAATAATAAGAATTCCTACGGCGAATCATTTTCCTGACATTTAATAGCAATTACTTTCCAGTCGTGTTCATTCTGGAAAATTTAAAGTACATATAATAGCACGTTTTATCTGAATTTTAAAGCCACATTCTTGACATATTTGCATCATACATAAAAAATACATATATTAATGTAGTCTTTTCTGCAAATGTAAGCGTAACAATTATTTGTTTGAAATCGGATGAAATCAAAACCTGGTTACTGCAGTGGTAACGCTGACGAAAACCAATGTTTTAAGATTATAATACGTAAATGTCACTTTTTTCGAATTAACATGTTAAACATACACGTGTTGGCACCGTTATGTTAACACTCGAAAGCATCCAATTCATTTCCCAAAATGTGTTCGGTGTCAGGACACATATTGAAATTTGACATATAGTGTGTAATACAGTCGGGCACTATTGTCGCAGCTCTTTTTCTAGCAAACTGTAAAAGGTCATATTCACATTGTCTTACGATTGTATTACATAGAATGTATCATGTTTAAGTTGTTTTCGAAAACAAAGAATTAAAAAAAAGTAATTTGTGAGCACTAACAAAAGTATTATACACCAGTTAATAATTTAACGAATCACTTGACTAGTTAGTGGATCACTTTACTTTTGTCGACAAATTAAAAAAAATGCAATAAATTACGTTAATATTAAACGTAAACCTTATCATTTTAAAAGTATCGGTCGTGAATATGAAAGTGAACATTCATTCCAGATATTTATATCAAGTGCGCATTTGATTTTCACACTCCACTGTATTTCTTATCCGTGTTCTTTGGGGAAAAACATGTTTTGAACCGATTAAACGCATTTTAAAAATATTGCTGAATGTTTCTTTACGATTGCTTGTTTCACTGTATGCATAGTACTAATTGAACAAATGCAACAAGTAAATCTTTAAATGTTGCATTTTAACTTAGTGTAATGCTGTTTTATATTGTCGATGGAAAAACTGTAGGAAAAAACCCCCCTGCATTTCGTGCCTACTTAATGAGTTAATAAAACGTACTGTAACAGATAAAATATTTCTGCGGCAAGTGTATTAACGTGTTATTAGTTTAGTGATATATTATTTTACTTTTAAAAATGTTATCACACAACGCATAAACAAAAAGCATGTTTTGAAATCAATACCATCGACTGCGACTTTAAAAGCCGTTAAGACGGTGATATACATGGATAACTAAGATTGTAACTAATAATTATTCAGAAAATGTTCGTTTCACTTTCTCTCTATAGCTACAAACAAGTTTTTTTAATCTTAGAAAGGTCAATTTTCCAGAGGAATAAATACTGAGAATTAAGTAATTCACTGTGTTATCAATAAACAATATTGTTTTGCAATCATAACACAATTATATGCAATGATATATACTATTTTCTTGGAAAATTAGCAATTTGATGTTCAGAAGCGTAGTAGAGCTCAAATCAATAACATATATGTGAACCTTATTTCAAAGCCAACTAGGATTGCTGCCGTTTATGTTTCTAATTGTTCGTTAAGTAGTTAATAAATGAAAATGCATGTTATAAATCCTTTTTGATAAACAAAACGCTAATTTATGATGTTAACATGTCCGAACCCGACTAACAGCCGTCTTGTATTTTAGTACTTTCACCAATCGTTGCGTAGTTTACCTTCATTAATAGGAATACAACAATATGAAGCATGTTGTTTATACACGATTTAAGCAACGACCGCTATTCGTTATTTTTTTTAACCAAATCGTATTAAGTTGCAGAAGGTAGTGTTAAAGTGGACACTACCAGATCGGCGCCAGCTATCCTGAGGGAAACACTGCTTTCATTCTGACTTTGTACTTGAATAATTATGTTTTCGTTAGTCTCTTTCCGACTGAAAAGTGTTTACTAGTAGATGAAAGTCGTACACTTAGTATGGAAACACAGCTCGTATCACTCCCAACAAGATGATATGCAACGTTTATGCAATTGACTATATATTTATAAATTTACAGTAATAACAGTATTGTAATATATGTGCATATAGTTATTATCATCACAGTTACCCATATTAATTTTAGCTTTGTATTAATCTAATAATAATAACTATTAAGTACAACAGTTGAATGTGAACGTGAAGTTCGAAACTATACAAGTCACATACATTGCGGCTAAGATCTCAATGACAGTATACTTCAAGTGAAGAAAATAATTGAAACAGAGCGTCATCAGGCTTTCGATGGAAACTAAATATGTTTTACTAATAAAATAATTTTAACACAAATAATAATTAGGTACAAGGACATCTATAATCACTAGTCCAAAAGCTGGTTTCTCGACCTAGCTTTTCTTTTGAGACAAAATCTATAATGTATCATCGAGTATAAATTTATATATGGTTAAAGAAAAATATTGTTTTACCCCGTTTGAAAACAAAGGTTACGTTATGAGGACGCAATGGCTGCCGTATAATGAGACCGCTCTTCTCAGAGAGGTTGTTTAGACTATCGGATCAGTGTTTGTCCGGAGGATTGATTTGTTTAGCTAAATTAGATCTAAGAAAATGTTGTTGACGTAACAAGCTTTCTGAGACGTAGTAATGCTCTTAAGATCCAGGTATGTTCATGATGAGAGTTTGGTGCCAAAGGTCAAATATATTTCATCAACCGCTTTGACTTTTTCTCGAGAATGACATTGTCCAGTATGAACATATTTTAACTTACTTGGCGCAAATCCCCAGCAATGTTTATCCGAGTGTCCTGCACATGAACCATACCATTAGCCAAAGGTCAAAGCCATAATTCAAGGTTAAATATTATTCTGAATGAAGCCTCTCTAAGAAAAATGTGGCTGTTTACCACACTTATATATACTCAAGTATGTATTTAAGTGTGTTCATCGATTAAAAAAACAACTTTAAATTCAAGATACGTGTACACAATAAATTTGCTCTTTGCATGTGTGCCATCATCATCATCATCATCATCATCATCATCATCATCATCATCATCATCATCATCATCATCATCATCATCATCATCATCATCATCATCATCATCATCATCATTATTATCATAATCATCAATCATTGGCATCTTCATTATTATATTTGTCAATGTTTTCTCCATTGTTATATTCATCATGATTGCAGCAGTAGCATCAAAGTCGTATTTAGCAAATAAGAATGCTAAACTCGCCTTATCCAAACCGAGATCATCGTTCGTACACAACTGTAACAATAGGACATAGGGTATATCAAATAGGTAATATTCATAGAGTAAGTTAATCTTGTTTAATATGTTATTTTAATTGTATATAATTCTAACTGAAAATAGTTTTTACTTAGCGAATAGTTTTGTATTTGTATGCTTCCTATAATTACATAAACTATATATTGAAAAATGACTCACTAGCACGTGTTGTCATAGATTTAAAATATAAAAGTTACTGTACACCACGGAGAGAAAAACTCCAATTATGGAAACAATATTGAAAACCCATGCTCATTTATGTGTAATAATCACTTGAGATTGAGGCGTTACACAAAAAACACGATTTAACTATCTTAATTGTTTCTGTTGGTTCGTTAAAATTCATGATGCAAAAGAACAGTCAGCTTTTTACTCCAAAAGACACAGGTTAGAATTCGGTTGTTGTTACCTGATGTCTTTTAAATATCATACTTATATTATTTTTAATCATATACTAAGAATATAATTCCTTGGCCAAGTGCTTTTAACAAATAGTATAAATAATAACCAGTGTTTGTAATAAAAAAATGACATGGTTATCAATATATTTTGTTTTCTTATTTATAATTCAGGTTAACCAATAAGCACGTTCGGCTATTTAATATTTAATTACACATACCATTTTTATAATAGTGGTTTTCGCAACGGATCGTCTTAGAGATAACGTGTGTATACTGCGTCATTACAAATATTAAGTTCAAATTTCTACTGATACCAACTAAAACAAATCAATCATATTTAAATGAAGTAAACGTAAGCGTTTTCAGCATGATTATATTTTGTCATTGAGGTCATGCCCCCCCGCCCCTAAAACCGGACTGGCGTTCCAAATGCGTTATGACGGCGACCTAGACCGCGGTAGGTTCGCCAAGGACGCCCTGGAGGTCGCTGTGCTAATCTCGAGAAATCATGAAGACGGCGTTCAAACGCCAAGAACGCTTAAGTTGTCGACCTTACGGGGACTACTTTAGACATGTTTAAAGTCAACGAAAAGGCTCTGCGTTCTTACTCGTCCTGATTAAAACGCCGTAGGTTCATCCAGAGTACGCCGTAAAAGAATGAACAACGAATAGCAAACGTAAAGGTCGCATTGGGGTCGTAGTGCAGACGCCAATAACGCAGTGTGAACGCCGATGATCGATTAGGCCGACCTTCTATATTTGTTGTGGATTGATCGATAACAAACCGGTAGTTTGCGACGCAATTGTTAAAAATTTAGGTTTACTCAGCACAGAGGGACTCTCTCATCCTTGGCCGGGGAAAGTGTAAAAGTAAGATGTGGGTTTTCGGAGTCTTACCACCATAGTTTGTTTCGTCCGATTAGTTCAGGTCGTTCTTGCTAAGCTTGTATGTCTGTCACTGCTAGACGACAGCGGGTACAACCATGAGCCTCCCTCAGAAGATGAAGTGTGTGACCTCCCACACCACAAACCGTAGACTGGTGCATAACGCTGAGGTAGTTAATCATATAAAATCAAACGACGTCTTCACACGACATTAATACAACTTTAAACACTCAACGCAGAGGCTGTGTGTTCTGAGTGCTGTCGAAGTGCAAACTTTACGGTCGCAATAGAGTCGTATAAGATACGCCAAGAACGCAACATCGCCGACGTTCGATTCATGAACGCAGAGAGATTACAGTGAAAACGCTTAGGTCATGATAAGAAATCCGCGTACAAGCGAAGAAACAGATAAGTGGACGCCCGGTATGATGAATGACGGTATTCTTTTAACGACTATTTGATTAAATAAAGTGGACGCCAATCCAATTTAACGGTGTACCTTTGCATATTATTGTTCAACTTCAGTTTATAAAACGTAATACGGTCGAAAATATTTTGCAAACTATCTTAAACACCACGTTTTATCATTATATAAAGTCTATCAATGCTACAAAAAAAATGCGTTTTCTTACATAAAAGATAATCAATAAAATATTCGACCTATCAGAAAACGCATTTAAAATACTAGCAGTAACATTACAAGATGCTATTTTTCAAGGTTATAAGGCTTTCCGCGCCTGATGTTCATTACATGAAGACTTCGTGCGTGTTTCGTCAAAAGGTTACTGACGATACCGAAAAATGAAAGACTTGCACACTGCGTTAAAGATGTGGAAAACCTGATAATTACTGATTTAAGCAAACATTCCTCTTAATTTCTGATAGAACATACATATGCTCATACCTTCATACTCTTATACAGCTTTTTTACCAATGAAATTTTAGATAAGCATATTATTTTGACATGTTCAGAATTGTGTTTAGCCCTTTACATTCTTCTTGATAACCTTCTTGTTGAATTCAATTGGACAATATTTAAACAAATTTTTGCTGTGCATTTGTTCAATACCATTGTATCGCTTATAGCTGATTTATTCATGCGTTGCCATGATCGAGCCTTTAAGCACAGTTCATCGAAAAATAATAATATAGTACAAATTATGTGTTTCTAAAACTTAATTAGTAAATATTGACATGAAAATTTTAACTAAGATACTCCATTATTTGAACAAAATATCCAAATTATCTACCATAAAAAACTGTCCGAGACATGTTACTATTCATGACGATAAAGTGAATAACTCAATAACACGCATTCCTCCACGTTAGAAGTATTCATGTTTATACACTACATTGTCATGATTTGCCTAATGAATCTAATAAAAATATTACAGAACACTGCATTACTTATTAAATAGTATGTAACATTCAAATTCATACAACATTTACAATTGTATTTTATTCTTGCTGTTTGACTAGCTTTTTAAATCGGTTTAAAACCCAATTCTTTGCAATGCATGTTTCAACGCGGTAACCCGAGTTTTTTTCCATTATTTAATTTATAATGTGTATCTTGTATGTATCGTGTATGCTATTGATCACTTGTTTAAAATTTCCAGTTTAGTGTGACACGATTTGTTCTCCTGATTATCTCTCCTGAGTTTTATCTTTCCTAAATTTAAGGCATATCGATTTGCTATTTCTAGTAAAATAAGCTTATGGATTTGTAAACTCGTACACAGGCGCGTTTGTCATCATTTCCTATTTTTAACTGAAAACTAAATTAACAGAAACAGCAAAAATGGAATTAACATACCACCTAATTTGTTTTTGATTGTTCATGTTTTATTTACAACTATCTTTCAATGCATTCAAGTCATTTAAAATACAAACATGCATTGCCGTTCAAGTGTAAGAGTTTTGTTTGTATTAACATCATTTCCTAGAGCATAACAAAAATGTAATGGTGTTGTTTTTGTGCATATTAAAATATGGGTGTGTTATGCTTAATGTGGTGTCGTATGTTTTGTCTTGT
Organism: Dreissena polymorpha; assembly: GCF_020536995.1. Lineage (NCBI taxonomy): Eukaryota > Metazoa > Mollusca > Bivalvia > Myida > Dreissenidae > Dreissena > Dreissena polymorpha. The sequence continues at coordinate 93,667,565 of NC_068361.1, read as the reverse complement.
ATTTTATGACAATTGGTCACTTGCCTCAACCAAAAGACTAACGCGTTTCAACACAAAATTCTGACAATCTTTTTCGGCTTTCATTATTCTCAAAATGTTTGGCCCTTTTAATATAGTTTACCCTAACAAATTGCCTTTAAAAAAGTGCTGATTATTAGACATAGAATTAAAATAAATTACAAACAAACATATCTAAATATGCATAATTAATTTGTGTGAATTTATAGTAATTATCATGAGTTATACTCCGCATAAGAAGATCAACACAGAAATTACGAAATCAATATTTATTAAAGTGGTTTTGCGTTATATCTAAAAATAGTAAGAGCAAACGAATTGAAAACAGTGCTCTCTGACAATGCAAAATGTGAAGGATGTACGTAATTCATTTTCCTAAGGAATCATGGATGTGTGATCATGATATACAAAAACTCTTTACCGAGCGTGTAAAAAGTGACATAAAGATATTCGTGGTATCATTTTTACCTCTTGGCAGTATGCCAACTGACTATTTAGTTCAAAATCAGAACACATCATTTGTAGGCTGTTTGCAATATTCCAACAGACGATTTAGTTTATAATCAAAAACACGTCACGAAACAGCGATGTTATTTTGCGGCCCGAAAAATGACCGGATGTCGGCAAACGTACGCCGATGTTACCTTTCTTTTGATTTGATGGGCGTTTATGTAAGCGTCTTTTTCATGTGTACAAAGTAATTATATACAGATCTGTCCGTAGTTTATCATTGAAAAGATTGATTAAATATGTTGATATCTGTTTTAAAGCCCGATTTAAATTGAAAGATTATTTCTTAAAAGTCGGTAAGTATTTGAAAATTATTGAAATGAACAAAATTCGCGGATGCCGTAATCGTCCTACATTATAGCGTGGGGCGCATTAGATAACGGTTGCTGTAGGCATAATGTTTCGCGACTTAACATGATCGTCTGCGTGGCGCAGTGGTAACGCATTCGCTTTCGCTCCCTGAACACGGTATCTAATCCCGGCGGCAATAGTTTGTTGAACTAATTTAACTGTTCAAATTATTTAAGACCATTTAAAACATTTTATATTTTAAAATTATAATGTTCAATGAAATTTGAAAAAACAAAAACATGCAAACAATTCCTTTAAAAAACGTTGCTGGGAACAAGATTTTGATTGAATCATCGTAGTTCAACAACTTGTTTCGTAGATGCCAGTGTTTTTTATGGCGATTTCGGGGCCGATATTCGGCCCCATTCCCCTAAAAAAAGAGTATATATATTTCCCCCATTTTGTAGAAAAAATCTCCTCCAAAAGTCAAAAAAAAATTATAGAAAGATAACTGTCTAATGAAAAATATATCTCAAATTTATTTCATAAACAACTAGCAAAGTATATAACTATAATTAATATGATTTTTAATTATTATAAAGAGTTATATTAAATTAGTTTTTCCCAAATCAGTGGACTTTTCACATGAATTGCATTTTTCCCCAAAATGGTCAGTGTCAATATTTGTTGATAAAAACATTCCAATTTGGTCCATTTTATTGATATAAAGCTCAAATTTGCCATGTTATCGATTTAAAAAATCCAAATTAGACTCAAAATGGCTAGGAAAATTGAGACTGTGCACGAAGGCTGAACTGTCTGAAACTAATGTTGAAAAAATCATTGATATATATTTAAGAAAAAGGACAGAGACATTCAGCTGTAAATATTATATTCATGCATACATGTGTATTCATATAATAAATATCATTACATATAAAAGAGTGAAATTTTTAATTTTCCCCTTTTCTTAAAAAAAGTGTTTTCCCCTTTGGACGGGCCCCGCCACCATTCCCCTATAAGTGAAAAAAAAAACTGGATGCCATCTTGCCAATAAATACTTACATATGTTTTTCACAAGGTGAATCTCGTCGTATTTGATGTTGCGATACCATTTTTTCCAATGTATTTAATTATGGGGTACGTTAGTTTTAAAAGTTTTAACGGATAAATAATTGTCCTGCTTCTTGCATAAAACTGGCGAGTTTTATGGGTCGTACTATTGTTAAACTATGTAACGGCAAACAATTACCTTGCGATTTGGGGCGGCAAGAGAGGGGGTCAAATTAAAGTATTTTGATATTAGCCTGATATTATTTGAATGATTTGAATAAGGATTAAAACCTTCAGAACGTGTGCTTCAAAATACAGCGAGCATTTAATATTTTGCGTAAGCAACGTGGTCGGAAATTATTTCAACAACGACAATACCACATCAACAACAACGAATTGTCCCTTTCTGTTTGAATGAAAATAAAGCGATCGTAACAGTATAATGTGAAGTAACAAACACTATAAGGAAAACTAATATATAATTTTGACCTTAGCATTCGAATGATAAAGTCATTTATTCTCGTAAATAATAATGATTCAATTAGAAAGTTAATTACCACCTATTACAAATATCTCAAAGGAGCATGTACTAGTTATGAAAAATGTACACTTCATCTTTTTATAAAATCAAACAACGGAAGATCTGTAGAGATCTATTATTCGCCAAATTAAAACAAGAGCATAAATAAACATCCAGCAAATAAGAAATAACAATTACATCCGGGCATTTAATTGCTCGAAAAATACCAGGCTCCGTTGATACTTGTTTCTGATTTTGTTATTGATATCTGATGTTTTAATATATTTAATCACTTCTTGTGAATTTTGTGAATACCCACTAAGATTTGCGATCAGTAAAGTGTTCCTTTAACATTTATTGCAGCAGAAACTTCCCTGTATTCTGCCAACAGCTTTTCAATAAATTCGGCTCTTTAATTACTGTACATTACTAGCTATTCCTGGAAAGGCGCTGGACTGCGAACAATGAACGGAAGTTAACACATGTCAAGAGCATTGTATATTGATCGCACAAGCAGACGGATTTAGAAAGCTGAATATTAGTGTATGCGTTAATATCAAACAAAGGTTGTTTCTAAATGAGTATTTGTTTTATATATTTCGGCTTATATTTTCAGAAAACATATTTTAAAGATTGAAATTAGAAACTGGCTTAAACAAATAAGTTAAAATGGTAACTAAAGGTACACGAGATTCAATCCGGGAAAATGCGGGCGACTTTATTTGATAATTTTCTGTTACACAAGCATGTGCATCTTGTATTATTATATGTGTAAATATAATCTTAATTTGTTTTATTTTACGGTGAGCTATGGCATGGTAAAGTGACATAACTTAACATTTTATTTAACTATAATTACAAAATACCTATGTAAATAAGACCTAAAGTTTTAATATAGTGGAGAACGAGTACATGGCATAGTCCACATCTATATTTGGTTTGCTGTAACTAGATGTCAGTTCACTATGAGAAGAGTTGCTTATCACCCTGGTCCGTTCTTGTTAAATGGTGTTTTGGATCCTATGTAAATCTGAGTGCCAGTATACGATTTGCTCGGTAAAACCTGCCGGGTCTTTTGGCAATGCTCAGTTTGATCAAACTCACTATCTATGAGTGGATTTTAGGATTGTCACAAGTCATCGTTCTTCACGCAATGAAATTGAAGTAATACTCTTAGCAATATGTGTAAATATTTATTGGTTGTGTTTTATACATATATTATGATGTATTTTATGCAAGTTGTATCAAGCAGTAAACAGCTCTCTGTGTTTGTATGCATGGCTTTTTGAGCGCTTGTGTCGGGGCTGCTTAGTGGATGACATAATTTGTACAACACAACCATCTCTTAATGCTCAGAATGCTGAGCGGCAATACCTGTGTTTTATGATACTATTGTAATGCTCTGTAATGTGTAATAGTGTGTTGATGAGATTTAAATAAACTATTAAATCTGTATGAAAAGCAACATATCCAGAACACCAACGGTGTTCTGTGATGAGTGTGATGAATATATGTGTGATTCCTGCACAAATCCACACATGGTATATAAGCCTGGGAAACATAAAATTGTCGGATGACTGGAAATAGACATCGCAACGTAAAGAGAACTCGCAGACATTGATAATATGAAGTCATCATTGCTTAAACTGGAACCTGACGCGAACTCTATCATGGCTGATTGTAAGCATCAGAATAGGGATTTGGACAAATCCGTTTCAAAAGAGAATACATAGTTAGATTCAATCCAAATTGGTAAACCAAAACTGTTGGAAAAGGATCAGAATAACGTACTGTTTGAAGCAAACGCTTCCATGTATGAAGAAGAACGACAACAGATGGGTTTACATAGCAGGACAATATTGCCATACTTGCTGAATGACATGCCGGTCAACGGAGATCAACCAATACATTTTGTTCTGAAAATTATCAGAATTACAGAATGTCTGAAGCAAACGCTTTTATGTCTGAAGAAGAACGACAACAGATGGGTCTACAGAGCTAGCCAATGTTTCTACACCAGCTGAATGACATGCCGATCAACAGAGGTCAACCAAAAGATTTGTCTGAAAATTATCAAAATAAGGTACTGTCTGATGCAAACGCTTTCATGTATGAAGAAGACGACAACAGATGGGTCCACTGAGCTAGCCAATGTTTGCACACAAGCTGAATGACATACCGGTCAACAGAAGTCAACCAACACCTTTTTCTGAAAATTATCAGAATTACGGAATGTCTGTAACAAATGTTTTCATGTCTGAAGAAGAACGACAACGCCTCGGTCTACAAAGTTTGCCAATGTTTCCACACCAGTTGAATGACATGCCGGCCAAAATAATCAACCAATACATTTTTCTGAACACTATCAGGATAAAGAACTGTCTGAATCAAACGCTTTTATGTCTGAAGAAGAACGGCAACGTTTGGGTCTACAGAGCTTGTTCATTTTTTCCACAACAGCTGAACGACATGCCGGTCAACAGAAGACACGCAATACATTATTTTGAAGAGGATGGGAATAATGTACTATGTGAATTAATCCGTAGACAGGTTAAGACAAATCCACGAAAAATATTTGGAACTGTTGCTGTTGTTGCAATTGCACTTATTGTTATTATAAGTATTATTTTTTATTTTGTTTCTAAGGATAAGCACTGATGCTCTCTTCGTAGACCTATGTTTATCTGTTTTTTTACTGTTTTGTTAACTAAGCTTACCGGTACATAAAAATTAAAGTATCTGTTAAAGTGATTAACACTGATTTTATGACTTCCCCCTATACTAAAATGTACAATACGTGAACTGTAAACACGCTGTGTATTTTGCAATATGTATAGCCTATGTACCCTATGTTGTATCGATGTTTACCTGGGAGAAAAGAAGTTTTGTTCTGCTCTGTTCTTCTTGAGATGGGAAAGGATTGATTTTATAACACTCCACATCTAAACATGTATTTCATGTATATGTATTATCATTACCGTATTGAGGATTCTAACCATTACCGATGCTTAAGTTCAATACTGGTATATTCACGCGTACATGCAAACAATTAGATGTGAAAAAGACACTTTTATCTGGTTTTTTAATAAGAGAAATATCTCGGACTAACATCCTGTAAAAGTCAATATATATTGAATCATGTTGGACGCATTTACTTTTCTTCGAATATGTCCAATGCACATATATAGTAGTAGACATGTAGATATAACGATTCTTTGTATAGTAACTGTTCAGTGTACGTCGTACAATACACGTTTACAGCTTGATCTTTCATCAAAGAAACGTTACAATCAATATGAAGCAATCACAAAGTTGTTAATGCTATTTATTCATATACCTAATGTCCCTAAATTCAGCAAATGTGATGTTTGGACATTCGGATGAAGATGTATATGTAGTCCAAAGACTTTGGAGCCTATCGTGTGCCAAAATAGTGCACACGTTTTGTAAAGAATGGTTTATAAATCAGCGATTTTTCTTCTCCAATTGGGAAAAGTACGTGTGCCATACCAATTGGAAAAAAATAGCACGAAAAAAACCTGAAATGGGGAAAATTCGCGTCGTAAAATCTCCCAATTGGAAATTATGGGTCATTTTAATGTCTTGGTACCAATAGCACAAATCAACTCAAATATTGATTTAAATTCATTTTGGCTTGAAATGTCCAGTGTCAGTGTTCATTTTAATTGTTAACTTGCAGGTAATGCACCTTTGGAACAAAATTGACGAAATTTTCCTTTCTTTTTGGGAATTTTCTAGACTGCAATTGGCAATTTTGTAGTTTTTCTACAAATGGGAAAGTATCTTTTACGGGTACTTTATAAAGAAGGAAAAAAATCGCTGTAAACATACCTAAAATTAAGGTGTAAAGTCGTTACGTTAAAGAAAAAATTGCAATAATAAGTTTACAAATGTGGACATGCGGTAGCATTTTAAGAAACACAATCAGCTCTTTGTGAAAATTTAAATTTGAAACTTTATAAAGCCCGGTGATACGGTATACAGATATGTTTTAAACAAAGTTCACTTTGTTTTACTGCAAACAAACCAAAATTTAATAGCTTTCGCTCGATGACAATACAAAATACTGAAAAATTAAACTGTATTTAGGTTCATGCAATTTACTTCTACATTAAATCGAATAAAACAGCAGCTTTAATGCGTTAAAACTGTTTAATTTATAATTAAATTAACGTAGATACTGCGTATGCTAATCAAACCGCTATTTTTTTTTTACAAATTTAGACCGAATTTAGTTTCCATGACACGAGTTTTTATGAATGTTCGTGATTTTCTACCAATCAAACGCCACATATGACCACATTACTTCAAGAACTTGTTTGTCAGACCGTGTTCTCATTATAAAAAGTTTATTTAAGGGTTTTAAACCGATATCCGCTATCTTTACGAAACAAACATCAACATGAACGGCTTAGATCGGTGATTCGGAGTTGCATAGTTTGTATGTTAATCTATTACTACATGCACGGACAGTGACAAGAAACCTAAATGTATTATTTTTCTTCCTAATTTATGGACGCTAGTTGATGTTATATCACCATTTTAAGTATCAAAACTGATAATTTGAAAGGGAATGATAATGAACGAAAGAACAACGTAATATACAGAGCACAGTTAGTCATGCAGACGCTATAGTTCATGTCAAACTGAAATGCACGCAGCGATTACCTGTCCTAGCTATTAAACGGGCCGTCCAACAGATTTTGGCATGTATTGAAGCTTGTCATTAACTGCTTTATATTGATAAATTTAAACATTTGAACTAAAAATCTCCAGTAAAAAAACAAGAATACAATTTTAAAAAAGGAAAAAAAGTAACCCTCAACAGGGCTCGAACCACTGAACCCTGGTGTCCTGGAGTAAAAAGTCTCCCGCCTAAGACCACTCGACCATCTATGCTCATGCTTAGAGCGGATGTATTTTTTACCTATATAATCAATCCTCGTAGTATCCCAAAATAAAACAACAACAAAACTTTCCAAATTATTCAATCGTTTCGCGTCGCAATAATTATGAATTAATGCAATACGCAAGTATATATTATATTAAGACAGATGTCTCGAATCCCAACATGTCGAACACAATCAAATAAATACTTTGCAAATAAATTTCAATGTACACGGCACAATTTCAATTCGTATTAGTTCACTAAAATATAATTGTTTAAGTGTAGTGCTTTGTTAACCTGAAAACTGCATCACCTGTTAATATTGTGTTATAAGTATGTCAGATAAACAAGTATTACTGATCAGTACTAGGTCTTGTTTCAACACGATGTAGATAATATCATCTTTGTAATTCCGATTACGTGCTGAGTAGACTATAGCATGTGTTCTAGCAAATTACGAAAGGTTTAAGTTCCATTGTTTTTCTATTGTAAAGCAAATATGCTTTATTATTTATAAGTCATGGGTAATTGTTAAAAAGTAGATACATCACACATATTTTATAAATACATGACTATGAATCATTAAAATAAAGAAAAAAACAATTTTTAATACAGAGTCATGGAGTGGCTGGATGTTTCCTTTGAGACATGGTAGTAACAACGGCACAACATGATCCGAAGCGCACAGTCGACATGGTTATGCACATTATTATGATATAATTACATTCACGACTAGGCCAAAGGACACGATTAAAATCGAAAATCCATATATAAGATGACAGTTGAGAGTCGAGAACCTAATGTCGTCGGTCTCAATAAAAATGACGCATCTTCACCTTTTGACAATCCCTTATACGTTCATTTTGATAGAGACCGACGATAGGTTTTCAGCATACGGTACTCTTTATCAAATGACATTCTATTCTCGTTATCCCCAACTCGCTTATTTCGAAACTCTGCTTATGTCAAAGTAAATCCCATGTCCCAACTTCGATCATTATTTATCTCATAGTTTTTTGATTTTTACATTGTATAAATCAAAGCGATTTTCTTGAAAATCGGTTATCGTCAACAAATTTTGAGGTGAATTTCATGTTCGTATACATGATTGTACCTGTAAAATCCACACCTGTAACAGCCGTAAGGAGTGGAAAGTAGGACCCCAATAGCACAAATCCGCAATTGCATAATCGATATATTGTTGTAAAGGTGTGGCAGTGGGTTTCTGTCACAGGTTATTGTTAACTGCGTACATGACGGCCGGTAAATTTACCTCGTGTTACAATGCGGTTAAGGCCCAGTCTCAATATGATGCCGGCGGAGCCCCAGTGCGTGATCAGGCATCTACCGGGATGAACCGGGGCCCTACCGGGATAACCGGTGTTCTACCGGTATGAACCGTGGACGACCGGGGACAACCGGGGCTCCACCGGGAAAGTATTAAAATGTTTGATACCTCCGGGATAAACCGGGAGTCACCGGGTAGGACCGGCAACGAACTGCGTGGCACCTGGAACAACCGGGACTGTACCGGGAACAAACGGGGCGGCACCTTAGCTCCACCGGGGCCTAAACACACCCCGGCAGAGCTACGGCAACGCCCCGGTGGAGCCCCGGTGAATGCCGGCAGAGTCCCTTTAAAGCTACGTTACATAAGTAAACCGGTGCTCTGACGGTACCGTCCCGGTTGTTCCCGGCGCAGTCCCGGTTGTTTCCAGTGCCAAGCCGGTTATTGCCGGTCCTTCCCGGTAACTCCTGGTTCATCCCGGAGGTATTAAACATTTGAATACTTTCCCGTTGGAGCCCCGGTTGTCCCCGGTTAAACCGGGGCGTTGCCGCAGCTCTGCCGGGGTCTGATGCCGGTATAACCCCGGTGAGTGCCGGCGAATTGACGGTTTACCGGGGCTCTGCCGGGACTCTGCAGGCTTTCACCGGGTTCAACCTTTTCGTTTGGATGTTCATGCGCACAGTGAAGCACGGCATCTTTTGCACTAGGAAATGGCAGTCTGCAGTAACTGCAAACTGCATGTGATATGTCCTGAAATGGATACAGAGACTTCGTTGAGCAACCTATACATTATATTTGTACTTCGTTGCGCAACCAATACATACTCTGTGTAAACCTTTACATAAAGCGACTTGTAATTTCCTTCGAAACAAAGCATTTGAATAATTCAAATATATGTTCGTAACCTGTTTTGTACTTTAAAATGTGTAATGTACACTGAATCAAAGTAAAATGTAGTTTTATTTAATTTAAGTTACCGTAATTGGCTATTTTAACAGAATAACCACCTTATGCATTGCTTCAAATCAAAATATTTCGATTTTAGCTCAAAATAAACTTAAAGGTTGCAACTACGCGCATTTGTTATTAGTTTGTTATTGAAAATAAGTACCTACTATTACTGGATGTTCCGTTCTCTAATCCATAAACACCAGAAAGTATGAAACTCGCCTGATTAAGTAGTGTAGTTACACCATGTTTTCGTAGTAAAACATATACCCGACGTCGTAGCGAAACGGACTACGCTTTGACCTCGTCAGCCCCCAGTGTAAATAGATCAACGCAATCGATTCGGGGTTTTAAAAGCAAGAGTGAGTGTGTGTGTTTCTCTTACAAGTAATTATTGTATGTTTTATGAAAGTTTGAACATGTGTGATAAAATGTACGACCAACAAGTCAAAACTTTATATACTCTTATCCAGTTAATCATAATTGACAGTTGCGTGTATAATGTTTATGTGTACGTTAAGAATATGCAGCTAACAAGACGTATCAAAACAATACCATCACTTATTCGATTTGGTGTTTGATAGGTTGATAAATGACCCAAGGGTGAAAACGCATTCGCTGTCAACTATGTTTATTAAAGGCAGCAACGCGTAAATTGCATTGTTCCTTCAAATCTACTTCATAATGCGCTGTGTACATTCTTAAAAAACAAAACATTGTGTAATGCATTTGTTTTGAACAAAACATTTTTTACATTTTAAGATAGCCACTGTTATGTATGTATAAATAGTATCTTTATATGCGCTTGCTACGTTTAGAAACTGCAAACGTTTGTGTCATTTCTATTTATTGTTATGTTGATGAGAACTATTCATATTCTTTCGCTCTGTCTCTGTTACCTTTATTCCTTTAAAACCATTTAAAATGGCTCATAATTGAAGGGATGACCGTGGGAAATACCTTTTGTTTAAACTTGTTCTAGGTGGTGCTAGAGGGGCTACACGCGTAGATTTGACGTTAGAAACGTACGGATACCGTCGAGAAAGCTGATTGGACTTAGAGCGTCGTACCTTTAACAAACACTTATATTAAACGTGCGTCAAGCAACCTAAACTTTAGATACAAGCGTTTATTACTTTAAGAATGTAAGTGAATGAAGATTGGTAAACTGTTGATACGAATTTATGTTTGAATGTTAGATAGTGTTATACTTACATGCGTTTGAGCAAAACTATTGGATGCTCATCAAAGCTTTAATGGTGGTAAAAAAAAATTAAAGAAATCTTACTCAGCCCAAATGTCGTCAAGAGATGTTTGAAGGTTGTCATTGAGAATGTCATAGTTAACCTTGGACGGTTGATCAAGATAATTGCGTAGTATTGCCTCCAGATACTATGTGAAGAAGATACAGTGTTGCCTTGCATACAAAGTAGTTTGTGAAAAATTGTATTATGCATTCGTTATGTAAAAATATGTTTTTGTTTATTAGTAGTATTCCTTAAATGGACACATTGTTGGAATTGACTCAAACTCTTCACTCAAACTTCATTTAAATATGCCAAGTATGCTTAAGAACATGACTTAACCCATACACCTAGTTTGGTTTCTCACAATTCGTAAGTAGGTTAGCTTAGCTGCATGACGTTACAAAATAATTAAAAAAAACAACAACATAGAAATATCATTGCTAAAATACGTCTATAATACGTAAATTGAAACTGGCAGACATTATAGCATTAACAGAAATTAAAGAATTTGTACTTTATGTCGTCTTAACGCTTTAGAAGACGAATACCACTCTATACTTACATTCCCGTTTTATTTAGAAGAAAAAAACACTATTCAATAGACCAAGTATGCGAAACAACATGAAACGTTTAAATGGTAACAATAAAGGGACCCTTCAGACGTTAGCAACTTACTGTATTGCATGCTTTCAGAAAAGGAATAATTGTATTGTAACGAGCAGATAGGTTCTTCTTTTTCTTTTCCTTATCGTATCTTCTCCCACCCCGAAAATGCAATGTAACAGCGGGCCTACTTTGGTGTCAAACCGACTTTTCTTTAATTTAGTTGTATATGAACATTTTAAAATAAAATGGACTCTGTTAAAACCAAATAAACTGAAGATAATAGAATGAGTCATTTAATGGCTCTCAAATAATAATTATTTCAAACAACAAAATAAAGTTCAATACATTTTTATTATAAACAAATTTGCATCAAGAATACAACATCAATTCCTTCAGCATTTAGCATACATAATACAATTCTTAAACTCACATTTACAATGCTCAACCAGTCTCAATAAAATGTACGATAAGTATCCTTACAACTTTACCTTAAATCTTATGCAAAGCTCTAGCGTATGCAAAAATATTTATAGTGCGTTCAACTTACTTTTTATAAAAAATGCCTCAAATTATATTTCTCAGAGAAAAATCTATAAATGAGACATATAATGTGAATATACCTTTAATTTAAAACAAAATCAGAGTCCCTCCCTGTGAAAGAAACAGAGCTTAAATACTAAGGCTCCGAGCGGGTCCGAGCCTTGCGCGGTCCTTACATTAATCCGAGCAATAACTCAACCGCGCACCATCCGCGCATCTTCCGAGCGTATCAGAGCATCTCAGAATAAACAGAGTTACCGCCTAAAATTGAAACAATAAACGCTTTATTAAAATGACTAGAAATGGTTCTTTAAGTATGATAATAAGGTTAAGAACATATAAATGCACATGACTGTAATTAATTGATAAAAATCAAACCTTCGCATGATGTAAAAATCTACTGTGAAAATACAATATTCAACCGTCTGCTGACAAGTTGACAGAGGTCGTCAATGTACACTACCCATAATTCAAGAAAAGGTCAAAGGTCACTTCCTTTAAATAGGGCGTCTATCCAAACATGTGATTGTAATTACCAACAAAAATGGATTTTACATGGATATGAACCATGCAAATGGTAAATAATGCATAGTAGATATTGATAATACGATGTTTAGTTTTATATGCAATAAGAAGTTACACTTTACAAAGAGCTAAAATGTAAAACATGGTTATACAATCACACCTGTACTCGTGACCTTTTTATTAATAAAATGTCAAAATGGGGTCATGACATTACCCCTTTTTAACATTAATGGTCCCTCTTTAATGCTTATAACAATTAAACTTATGGTTATATATATATAAATAAATAAATAAATATATATATATATATATATATATATATATATATATACATATATATATATATATATATATATTATATATATATATATATCTATATATATAATATAGATATATTTATTTATTTATTTACTTAGTTATATTTATATTTATATATATATTTACACTCATGGTTATATCTAATATATATATATATCATATATATATATATATATATATATATATATATATATATATATATATATATATATATAAACACACATTATAACAATCTTTAAACTGTAATAACAAAGTACAGCATCTTTAATATATTTACAAAATGTCAGCACCAACTTTGCGCACTTAATGAACAAGATTGTTTTAGCATCTTTAAATTCACAATACAATTACAATACTTATTATCTCCCAGATATAAAAGAAATCATTTATTAATATAATAGCAAAGGATCTAAATACATAAGATATCAGTGTAGTGTATAGCAATGTCTGTGTTAAAATCTAACAAAGTTAAGTTTTATTATTATTAATTAACTACTGTGATACTATTTAACTATGCCTTTACACCGACTGTGATATAACTGTAAACACTGTGATGACTGTTCATTTACAGCATTTACAATCTTTTATTTCCGGTACAATGGATTGCGATCCCGGCGTTTGTAGTGGTTGCCGGTTTCCTTGCGCAACCGTGACCGTCTGTTTTCCTTGTGGTCATGACGGCGATTGCACTCCTTAATACCCTCGTCGACTCTCCGCAGTGGGACCTCGGTGTGCATAGTGGGCTCTGTAATGGGGACAACAGGAGGCATCTGGGCAGGCTGTGCACGCAAAAAGCTGATGGGTCCTGTGAAATTGACCACAGTCATGGTCAACTGTTGGTTGGTGTTGCCCTGTGTCTCGAGTTGGCTTTTTATACCTCGCAGCATGCCCTTCATGCTTTCCAGTTTCTTCAGCATACCACGACAGCCTTCACATGAGGTCTTGCCCGATTAAGATGAAGATGATGAGGAGGAGGAAAATGACTTATCCCCCTTCAGTTGTCTACACTTCTCAATAGTTTGGAGGCTGTCCAGGATTGCTGGAGATGGTGCCGTGTTGTTGACCAGTGATGGTGTATATGCCTTTGCCCTTGGGGTTTCAAGGGTTCGGTATCAGGAGAACTTATACTGCCTTGCTATATGACCTAGCTTTTATAGCGACGCGGTAGAGTGTCTTCCTGATTTGGAACCGGGAGGTCCCGGGTTCAATCCCCATTGTAGTTGGGGATTTGTTTGGCTGGGTTACAGTATTTTTGTTTAACTCAACGTTTTTTAGTTTTATTATTTACCTTTTAATATGAAATGAATGTACTGTTTTTTGTTTTTGTATGTTAAAGCCGATTTCTTTTAACATGTACAGTTTATTTTAAAATGATTATGAAATGAATGTTATGTTGTGCCTGTTTCCACTGTTTTGTGTTAATATATAGTTTAATACTCAATTCAGTGAGTATATAAACACACAACACTCTCACGCATAATGAATTGTTATCTTTATTACTAATTTGTTTTTCACGCATGTATGAATGTATTATATTAATCACGATGAGATGTAAAATGCTAAAGTGAATAAAATATGTGTTCTGTTTTGTTCTGTTCTGTTCAAACAATTGCGTCATTAAAAACGAAATTTGCTGCCGCTGAATCCATTCCACATAATGTACGAATTAACAATTATAACTTTGTTTAAACATTCAAACTTGTGGTAGCAGAGAAAAATGTAACACATATGAAGGTACGTCAGCATTTATTTATATAACCCACTCTCTGGTGCGCAACGATTTGACGCAGATCAGAAACTACGTAAAAGATCATTATGCTATGTAACACATTGAATCTTAAACCTCTAAATTAGGTGGTTTCATGAATATGCTTAATTTCAATATAGCTTAAAGTAACGCAAAAATGTGTAACGTAGGTGAACATCGGATATTGTATGTCTTCTGTCAGACGGACACACCTGATTAGTCAAGTACACCCCTTATTCTCCGTAGCAGGATTGTAATATAGATGCAATCAGGCACTGGAATTCTTAAACTGGTTAAACATATAAAATTAAATACAAATACGTAAATATGTATTACACACATGTTTAGTCTTCGTTCATATTACATCATTTCTCCCTCTTGTTCACAATCAGCGGACATACGCATATGTGTTCTGCTTCTTGCCACGGTTCCATCGTTATGACGTAGTCGATGTTTAGAAGATGCCTTTCATCTGGTAAGCTTAGAAAACCAACAACTAGTTTTAAAAAAACATGTCCATCAGTTATATGGTGGGGACTATAGTCAATGTAACAGTCAGTCCGTTGTTTACAAAACTAATTTTATATATGACACCAAATAACAACCAGCAGAGGCACAATAACTCTTACGGGGTTACGCGAATGGCGACGTGCAAAAATATGCTTTTTGCATAATATTACTTTCCTTAACATTATTGACCTGCCTTCGACGATTCAAAGTAATGCCTGTTAATTTCATACATTAATAACCAGGACTAAATCGAAAGTTTTACAAACACAGAGGCCAATATATCAATACTTATTTGTTCAGAGCAACGGCTCTTGAATATTTCAATTCTTAGATGACAAATATGAATTTGCAAATAATAGCTCAAACTCCTTGAAAGTTATGAGAAACTACCGTTACAATATTGGCGTATGCACAGCTAACTAACAGGCAAACTGACGAACCAACGAGGTGACAAAATCGAGTGCCAAATCCGGGCTCTCACTTATCATTTATAAACCAGGACTATTACTTATCTTCACTTGGGTATTTTTTTCACTAAATATTGCGACAAATAAGGACAGTTTGTTAACTTAAACATACATGCAACCAAGTTTAGTTTCATTAAATTTTGAGTATGGAAGACCGTAATATTCATAAAAATGGTCCTGCTTCATTACATCCCAAGTTTAAACGCGTATTTTGTTGTAATTTTAATTCAAATACATTATCAAAATCTAATACTACTTTTGGTTATTTTTCTTCGCTTATTAGTATCTTCTTTTATCAGTTTTCACAAAGTATTATTCTATTTTAAATAATTATCAGTTTAATAAATACAGTATCGTTTAGGTAGTGTACGTATTATTTAGAAAATAGTGTACGTAAATGTTTGACGCAACAAAAGCACGGGTTTTTCGTGTTTGCATATCTATTGATTCGCCGATGGAGTTGTGCATTTTACAGATGCAAGCTACAAGAGGGAGTTGAAAGAAAAGGCGACATTGCAGTTGAGGCGTTTATTGGCGATTAAACCCAACACAAACAAAATACATAGTATTTTGAATGGTGCATTTACCGACGAGAAGAATAACTTTCAGTTTGAAACAGATTGGGCAGCTGAACATTTCAGAAAATGTTAGACTTTATGTTAAGGTTTACTTTAATAAGGCCGGCAAATTAGTATGTTTGACTGTAATAAGAAATTGAGGGCTTTATTAACTGGTGTGATAACTATTTTCAATAAGGAGTGTTATACCTTATTAGTGTGTTGTTATGTTTGTGCGGCTGTAACTATTTTGATAAGGGTATAATTGTTTTGCTCATGATGAAATGGTTAGAAAAAATACAAGTATTCACGTTGTTAAACTGGTCCGATAAATATGCTTGGTCGTGTTCGGGATTTGTTGTTTTAAGTTTGAAAATGGAATTACCTACTATCCCAACTGTTGTATGAATGAATTGCTTTAAATATAATGTTTTTGACTGTTGTGACCTTTTGTATTACGAATATATGTGGTACACGTACATATGATTTCCAAAACGTGTTGTATTGAACTTAATATTTATTGGTTTTGCGTCTTACAGGACATGGTCGTATGATGAGCGAATGCACATTTCTACGTATGGAGAGCTTTAAGGTGTTACCAAATATTTGAGAAACAAAACTGTATTTTCTTATCATATGTTGGTTTACTTTAGAATAAGTGTGTGTGTTTTTTTGTAAAACGATTCGGATATTGTGTATGTGAATACGTACATGACAAGGTTTGACAAGAATTGGTCTGAAAAGTGTATTTAACAATACATCCAGAAAGACAAAAGCCCAAGCGTACATAGTAAGCATGCGGTTGACAAAGTAAGTAGACAAACTAGATAAATAGATAAACTAAAAAATTACGCATTTGATTGCAACAAAACATAGATGTATTATTAAATGCTAGGTGTTTATATTAACAACTATTGATAATATATATCTTATTAGATATGTGTAATAGCTTCACATTTTAATGGAGCCTATTAATTGATACCAAATATGAAACATATTATTATATACATATTTTAGGGCTACATGTAGAGTAATATAGTAATACTTTGTACTAACCTCAAGTTACAACTTTTATTTCATGAGGCACATTCATATAAAATTTAGTTCTGAGTAAACTAGTTGAAACTTTAATACAGTGCATTTCAATTTCTTTAATGCCGCCGCAATGTCGTAAAAGTGTTAAGAAACAGGCACGATTCTGTATCAATGCCTTTATTGCATGGATAAAGATGACAATTGATATAAACAACAACAACAACACCAACAACAAACAAATATGCAAATACAGTGGTAACTGTAAATTTAAAGCGACTGTTTAACACACACATAGGTCAATACGGAATATATGTATTTATATCCACATGTACTGTGAATTTAAAATTATAAGAATCAATATTCAGATATATTATATTTGTATATAAAACATATGTATTAACTCCTCCTGTTAAAACTGTGTGAAAGATGTTTGTGATTTGCAGATATTTCATCTCTCTTAATGTATATTTTTAGACCAGTTTTTATGAGTATATAATGCAATCATTTCTTTTAAATAAATTTCAGCGTTCATGTTAATCTACTATATATGATAATTGTATATGCTAGTTTTGTCTGCGTGATTGGTCTTACAAATATGGTTTTCGTTCCTGCGCAGTTGGTGTAAATAATGGTGCATATATAAGTTCTTATTACAATAAGATGGATACACTGTGGTAGACACCGGGAAGGTAGAAAAGAGCTTCCACTGAAAGCACGTTTGGTCAAAAATAAGAAAAATGGCGGAATATAAACTTATAAACGGTCGCTCCGGGTTTTAGCGCCAAAACCGTGCTTCCTCATTTCGGGAACCAATTACATCAGCTCCGAACCCTTCAGTTATCTTAAGGATTAAGGTCTGGTATTTGCTTGTTGCATCCCACACACACTCATGTGTCTTATTAGTGTTTATTTGCATCCCATAAACGACTTATGCACAGCAGTGTCAGGGGCGCAGCTAGATGAAAATGAATTGTACGCAACTTCCAAATAATTTCTACGGCATTGGCGAGGTGCGAAGCGCCTAGACGGAGGAGGGTGTGGAATGAGGTACACAAGGGTGCATGGGGGATCTCTCCTATAAAAAATGAAGACGCATTTTGGTTGCATTTTACTCGGTTTTTATTACAATATTTTGAAGTCGCCGAAACCCAGTCAGAGTTCTTTGATTTTTTGATTGGATAGTGCAAAGCGCCATTTTCGACAGTATTTCATTTTTATTGAGGCGGTCTGTTCAACTGATATCTCCTCGGGTACTATACGACAATATTTGTAAGCATTGGGCCACTTTCCCAACAAGAACGGTGGTGGCTAAGCAATAAATAATGACAAGAAACGTCGAAAAGAAAGATTGCCGAGCCGGAAACTCGATCTACCGTACCCTTGTTTACAATCGGTTAAAAATGGGGTATCGCTACCGTCTGAGCTAGTGTGTCAAAATTTCAATGACGACTCGATCGCAAGTTATTAATCTCACCATCAATTGGATATTGTAATATGTAATATTGAAGACATTTATTTTAAACAATTGTGTTTTCCCAAAAAACAATATTACTTAATATGAAAAACTTAAAAAAACATTGTGGAAAAGGAATGAACGATCGTAATAATTTTAAAATCTAAGATTCTTATGCTATCACGGCCATTATTTCTTGTTTCACAATATTTTGTAAAGCTTATTGAATGTAATTGTTTCACTCGGATAAGTCCTGAAAAGGCAATGTCCATTTCCTTTCTTTTTTTCGCGTAAATATGTCCAAAACAGTTTCTGTAGATACTTCTTATGTTGAGCAATACTAATCCGGACATTCTCACTGTTATCAATATGTTCCTAATGTATGTTTTCACCCTTAGCATGGTGCTGAAGGAACGTTCAGCTGTAGCGGTTGACACAGGCATCCAACCATATACATTAAGTATAGCAAAGATCCCGGGGTAAACGTGTTCGTTAATTGACTTCAGAGTCTCTTGAAGATCTGCCTTTGGATTGCTCCGTACCGTCCATTTTGTCTTCCATCTTCTGATCTCGGATTGGAACTCGTCTCTCGTTACCGAAAGTTCTTCTTGATATGCCTGGAAAATCTCCTCATCGACCTCGGGTATTATGTCAACGGCTTTCTTTGGGAGCAAATGTTGAGCTATGTACCGGGGCTCAGATACCAGGAGTCTTGTTTCTAATGCCAACATCAGGTGGTCAACGAAATGGAGGTACATATTTAGCTTCCAATAGCCAGATGGGTTGGCTGCTGGAATATTCCACCTAATATTGTCTCAAATGTGGTGTATGCGTTACATTTCTCTTAAGTGTACGCACACTGCGTTATAAAGTAACATCGATTTTTAAATGTGTACGCAACTGCGTTTGTGCGTACGGGTTCCTACGCCCCTAGCTTTATATCATAACTATTATAATTTTCGTTTTGATAAAGTATCGCCTCAGTCTATTTAGTTATCCTATTAAGGTATTACATTCATTGTCTTTAACATTTATTTTCCTTGTATATTACAGTCACATAAACAACAAAGCTATGTCATATGGATTTTAACACCCAATATCGCTGCTTCTTCCTGTACTTTCACGATGATGATCTGAAATAATAACTATATGATTCTATCATTATAAATCTTTTTGTAAAAATAAGGGATGTAGTTGACACTTGTTCGTAATTCAATTGTATCGCGTAATTTCATTTCATCGTTCCTCAAAATGTTGTAGCTTTGTTGTATGATCTCTTTATCATCTATTGAGTAATTAAATGGTCATTACATTGGATGCGTTTTAATTCTCTTTTATTATTGTTTAATTTGAGTTGTAATGCTATGAGGTTAAATTTCATTTTCACTTATATGTATCATGAATATTGCTTGGCCAAGTGTGATGTTGAACGTTCTAAAACTGGTTTAAACATCAAGTGCTTTGTATTGACCGTTGCAATGCGGTGACCCCATCTTTATTCGGTAGCAGGCTTTTTCGGACCCAAGCTCATTCGGCCCAGACCGAAATTTCAGGCTCTTTCGGACCCAAGCTTATTCGGCCCCAAATCGACCAGGCTCTTTCGGCCCTATATTTTATTATTCGGCCATATGTTTTATTACACCTAATTACAGCGGGTGTATGATTGAATAAAGTATTAAAATTATATATTGTGCTGTCGGTTTGTTCCTTTGTATTGCTTTTGATTATTGATGATTTAATGAAATTAATTGAAAACCATTATCGTTTTACAAACTGCTACCAATGTATGTAATTGTTTTAATTGTTCAATTGTTCCGGCTTTTAATTGCATCGATTGTCGGTTTGTTTGTTAAATATTGTGTTTGATTAAAGGTGTAAATGATGAGTATTTGTTTTATATGTTCCATTGTTGTTGTTTTTTTGTCGGTTATTTAGCAGTTATTATCGGAATTATTGCAAAAACGTGTAAAAGTGCTATTATTGTATTCATTGGTATCATAAATCATTTTGCTGTCTATTTTATACTTAGGTTACTAGTTCTATAATTGTGCTGTGAAATTTGGTATGATATTGGATGTCACCAATATTCAAATATTAGAAAGTTGTATATGGATATCGACAAAATCTATTATAGCCGCCCTAGTATTCATACATTTATACTTTTGGTCACACATACTAACAATAAAATTCTAAATTCGCTCGCGAAATATTGTAAAAATGTTTGTAAATGAGAACTGTGACATTTAATGCAAACGTGAATAAATCTAATTGCCTTATTACAATATGTTAATCTGGTTACACACATGTATTTAACAACCTGATAAAGGTCATAAAACCGGGCATATGTGCGGGTGCTATTCAATGGCTTCACTCGATAATGAAAGACGGGGTCGTATTTATTAATGAATTATGAGTTTATTATTATATTCTCATCCAATATTTACATTTTTCATAATTTTGATTATATAAAACATTAACATGATGATGACAATACAGATTATTGTCAATGCCAAATGACTAGCTCTGATTTTCGACTAATAAATTATTTTCCTAAGTAAGCTTGAACATGGGTCAAATTTGCCAATTTTTTAATTTATTTTATTGTCATTGTTATAATTAATTTGCCAATTTTTTAATTTATTTTATTGTCAGTTAAAAGTTTACGAATTTATCAACTTAAATCTACCTTTTTGTTACCTGTTGCCTGTTGATCCGAATACACACCACGCATGTATTTAACAACATGACAAAGGTCATAAAACCCGGCATAGGTGCGAGTGTGCTATACAATGGCTTCATTCAATAATGAATGACGGGGTCGGAGTAATTAAAGAAAACACCAACTGTTTAACGATTTAATGATGTGTGAACAAGTGTATGCTGTCAATTAGAATAAAAATTGATACTTTGATTGTTTATGAAAATAAATTGATAAGGGTCTATAAATCAATAATGGATTGGTTCATATGTGTCAATTCATAAATCAATTAGGTTATGTTGTAACGTAGTTAATGATGAAATTTGCAAACACGTTGTAGGCATATCCGCGACAGAATATTTTAAGGCAAAGAGGGGGGATATCGTTCTTACCTTCACCTGCAATGACTGCCGCAACCGCCCTACGACGCCCGACATCAGCCTAAACTTAGAAAATGTCGCGCAGTCGACTATGCTTGAGGTACTAGTGACTTCTCCGATATTAATATTATATATATATATATTAAGTATATTCACATTTTTTAACGCAATTATTTCACAAGCAAAAACAAGTTTAAAGATTGTTTTCATTTGTATTATTAATAATTTATTATTTCATCTATTATACGGACTAACTCTTCGTCGTGCTGTGCTAAATGATTTTTGTGTGTTAATCGAAAATCGTAAAGTACGTTTATTTGTTGTATGCTCAGGCATCTGTTGATCCTGCTTTGCATGCACGGCTCGACATTTCGCACGATTTCGGATTGTCCGACATGTCAGTGTCAGAAGAAATATCGCTCACCAGAACGTCCGAGTTCGAGCCTTTTGATTTGACAAGAGCCGAAGTGCAACCGCCTGTTGTAATCGACGAAGGGTATGAACACGTTAAAATTGAATGATCGTATACAAGAAAATAGTTATTGTATTTAATAGTGAATAATACTGTTATAATGCTTAACATTATACAACTGTTATACGTTTATTGCTTTACATTATAAATGCCATGCCCATGTTAAATTGTTCGTTTCAGTAATCTTCCAGAGCCAGCTGTATCCAACAGTGTACTAACTCAGCCCGAAACCATAGAATACACCGTTGTAGACGCAGGGTCGAAAAGAAGCAAACCCAAGCTAGTATCCTCCGCTGGATATTCATTCACGTTTAAGGTAATTAAGTTTTTACATAAGCCGTAAACACCCATACGTATTATGTTATTATCTACATTATTTGTTTATCTGTGTATGCGTTATATTTTTATAAAGATTTTACTTAATGTAAAAAACCCTCATTATAACAAAACAATATTATCAATAGTATTTGTATATCCGTTACCGTTATACAGAAACAGACAAAAAAAGCACTCTGTGTAGAGATGCAGCGTGCGACGTAAAGCGTTGACGTGTTCCACGTCCGTCACGCAAGAGGGGGACATATCAAGTGAAAGGGTCACACAGTCACGCTTCTGACCCTTTGATGCGGACGAAAGTGGAATTGAAACGTGATGTAATTTAGAATGGCGTGTTTATATATGTACGATGTTTTGATAAAATAGAGAAAATGAAACGTAATATAAATTATTTATATATTGATGTAAAAAGTTATTTAATCATATCGTGTTTAGTTGTATATATAATATGTACGATGTTTTGAAAAAATAAAGAAGATATGTACAGTATGTTGTAATCTTGTTCAGTTGAAGACAGACGCCGTGGCTGATGTTTTCGCAGCCTCCCGTAGATTGGTTGATGACCACATGAAAGTTTTCGACACCACAGATTTCGACCTGCCCAAGCCGCAGACATTGACGAGAATCCTCAACCGTGCCCGAGAAAAACATCGGCAAACAGACCCATCACCACTTGACTTTGAGGTGAATTTATGATATGAATTGCAAATTTTCATTATAAGTATAATATACAAACGTGATACTTATTTCTAATCTTTAATATAAAAACACTAATGGTTATCACATGCATATTCTCATTATAATAACATTAGGTGGACACAGACTTCATTGGCGATGGTTTTCTTCGCGTATATGTTCGTGTACACGGGGAACGTCACCTTATCTTCGCCAGCGACAATCAGCTGAGCAGACTCCAGCAGTCCAACCGCTGGTGCGTCGACGGCACGTTCCACGTCGTCCGGAAGCCGTTTTATCAACTGCTATCCGTGCACGCATTCCTACGACACGAGGATTGTATGAAGCAGGTGCCTTTACTCTTCGTTCTGATGTCACGCAGAAGGAAGGTAGACTACCTCGCAGTGTTTCGGCACATTTTGGGTTTGTGGCGGGAAGAACCATTAGTCCAAGGATTCGTCATGAACTTTGAGATAGATTGGCTTGACCTTTTTCAATCATCATCTAGCGGTTGCATACTTTTTATTATTTTTTTTCAATTTGCGTTATAAGTGTTATTCAGTGTGTAATTGTGCACAAGATACATGTCAACTCGTAATGCAAATTTTACATGTACTAGTTCAGCCCTATGGCAGGCGCTACGTGCGATCTTCCCCGCAGCCCAGATGAAAGGCTGCGTATTTCACTGGACACAAGCTGTGCTCCGGCGCATTCATGAAGTGGGCCTGAATACTACGTATGAGAGACGAGAGGCCGTCCATGCACAAATGAGAAAGTTGATTGCAGTTTCAAAAATACACATTTACTGTTGTCATTCATAAGTACAAAACAGTTTCATTATTTATTATCTCATGCAATAAAGAACAAGCATTCCATTGGGTGAATGCTCATAATAAATTGTATGGATAATACGATGGCAGAATTACAAAAACTGAACATATTATAAACATACACTATGATTTAGCCATTAGGAATTCCGTTTATTTGTCATTATTTTCAGTAAAATAAATTAAACAACTAGTATGTTGAAATCAGTGAATTGCAATTTAAGGGAGAGCAATGTGATGTGCTCAAAATGAGAGCGCCGTTGTCTACCTTGTTTAGGAAGAATTGTGTGTACCTCTCAATTAATTTCATACGATATTTCAACTATATAACAAAGTTTTATCCGTTACTTTCCTAAACGAAATTACATTTATTATCGAAAAAAGTTTTTATAGAAGTTTATATTGATATTTGCATTTAAAAATGCCCTACCATTCACCGTAAATAATCCACCAGAATGGAAGTGCACCCAATCTGACTCCACACGTTTATTAAAACCTTTGTCCGAAACTTTTTTCAGCCCAAAGGCAGGTGACGGGTCGTTAGCCTGAACTGGGTAGGTACCCGGAAATAAATGGTTTTCTTTTCAAATTTACCATCAAAATACACACTAATATACTCGAAATAACGCACTCGACATATGTGTTCAATCATTGGAACCCCGAACTAATTTTAATCTTAGCCCGAAACTATGTTAGCTCCACACGCAGACGACGGTTGGTCAATTTGCACGAGGGCGTTACTGGGGAATAACTTTGTTCAGAAAAGGGCTTTTAATGTTACCCACCAGTAAACTTAACATGCTGTTGGTCCGTAACTATTCATTGTTTTTAAATGAAAATATTTGCTTCAAACTCGATAGCAACTTGTTTATTTAAACAACAATGAGCTTGTAAAATATAAAAATTAAACATATATTTGAATTTATTTTTGGTTTCTATCTGTTTCCTTGTCGATTACATTTTAATAAAAAAAATCGTATGCGGGTAGTAATCAAACGGGTATTTATCACCGTCATCATAAGTAGCAGATTCAGCATCAGCATCATCCGTATCATCCTCGTCATCATCAACATAACATTTGCATGTTTTGGTATGCTAAACAATCGATAATCTACATATTTCTCTGTTGGCATAAACGCATTTGTCAGACTCAATAAATTATCAGGGAGCAATCGATTATTATTTATTAAGACTTGTTCATGATGCATTATATGTGCTATTTTAAATGTTATTTGCATGCTGCTCCAAAACTATGTAGTCATTCGCATATATTGCCAGGTCGGTAAGGTCTGTTAAGCTATCAAGCGAAACTGCGCCATTTCCTCATGTTAATGCTTAGAATAAAAACATAAACATTCTTCCTCCAAAGTTTTGAGAAGCACATAATTCAAATAATGGTTAGATCAATTGAATGAATCACTGCTTAGAAATTGTACAGCTACTTTGTCTTGATCAATTAAAAAAATTGTTTCCCATCGTTGGGTAGAAATTTTGATAAAAACGTTCAAATGCAATGCTCCGTCAATCATCACTTTATCTGCCTTTACATGTAGTAATTGATATTTTATGCACATGACTTTTGGTGGTGATTTTCTAGCGATTGCATGATACCGTTCGTTAGCCGGTTTGTCTTGCAGATTACACAATGCACTCAATTATAAAGCTACTTAAACCGTTTTTGCAGATTACGATTTCTAATAAAAATCATGTTTCCATATCAAATTGTGTGACTGTCCTGATGGTTATGTTGGAACTGTTAAAATGTGTTGAGCGAAAGTCTTACATGGACTTTCAAACAATTATAAATGATACTTGTATTTTAAATAAACGTGTTTTTGACAAATTCTTAATGGCCGACTGACGGCCATTGTACAATTAAGTATTTTTTCAGCTTTCACTCACCTCATATAATATTAACATTCAAATACGGTACTATGTGTTTGCAGGTTTCAAAGATTTCAATAAGAAGAAAATGTAGTTAAATAAAATCATATAGCTAAACAATGTAAAATAAACAATACATTGAGTTGCATATATTGTGTACTGTGTAGGTCTTTTTTTAAATATCACGTTAAACAAATAATATTTACCATCCTTATATTTATGAAGAACGATTTGTAGATCAAGTGTTTCAATTCAGGGAAAATGTCTCAGCAATCGAGGAGATCTGTGAGTGTTCTCGTTAAAATGGAAGATTTCCTATTCGTAATCTTAGGTCTAGTGCAAGTAAATGATGTCTGAAGCACATACTTAGACTTAACAATACCATCATACAATTATTTTCCTAGTAAATGTGTTACTATTTTATAAACAATTGTTTAGTTAAAGAGGGCTTTTGGAAGATTTAAGTTGTACACTTATGATCGAAACGCAGTTTGGAACACTCTAAACAAAATACAATTAATTTAAAAAGAATACAGATCCAAGTACCAAAGCTTTGACATCAATACAGCAACTTATAAAGCTTAAGTACAAGGATCGGTATTGTTTAAACACCCATCCCCCTCCCCACAATACTTGGCTTTATTTTCACACAGATTATGACTGTATTAAGTGATGTAGGAGGCGTACTGCGAGTTGCATGTTATTAAATGTGTTAATTTTAATGTCAAACCGAGTTTAACCCGATTCGATGTTTTATACAACACAATAATGCTAGCTATAAAGCTTTTTTCGAGGCAAGTATGTTGTTTTTGATATCTTATTACATCAACAACTTCCGACCTTTTTTAAATCTTGACATTGAACTGATACTTCACATATGAATTTTGGGCCATACTATGATGTCACCGATCAAATGACAATAGTCTTATTTTTTTTAATGATGAGCAATACAAAGGAGTGCGTGTCAAACGTTTCTTAGGCATTTGCAACGAGTTGTGATAAACATTCAGTTGGTGATATCTCGTATTTGAGGCTACAATATTAATTCAGTCACTTGGGCAAATGTATTGCTGAAAACTAATTTTCACTGTTTATGCCTATGGGGTTTAGTGATTTAGAAGGCGTACTACGATTTGCCTGTCATTGCATCTGTTCATTTTAAACCGCATCGACATGTTTTATACAACTAAATAATGCTCTCTTTAAAGCTTTTTTCGCGCAATTATGTTGTTTTTTATATCTAATTAGATCAACAACTTCCGACCTTATTGTTACCTAGACATTAAACTGATACTACACACATGTCTTTTAGGCCATACTGTGATGTCAAGGACCAAGTGACAATAGTTATATACTTGATACTACTGTTTTACTTAGTGTTCAAGGAAACACTTTAATGTCCTAAGAATATGATATAGTACATATCAGTGTCACTTCAGGCCTGGCACGGGGTGATATGTGTTTTAGCTACATTTTACAATTTTGGTAATAGTCACAATATCTTGTCTTAACATTCTTGTGTAAAGGCAGTTTTTAATCTTATAAATGAAAGTTAAGATTACCACTACTGATACGGCTTTTAGTTAACTGAACAGTTGTTGCATTTTTGAGAGCATTATGTTAATAGTCTCTTCAGTATGTTAATTCTCTCTTCAGAAATTCAGTAATCATGTTGTTTAAATGTCAGATACATCTACATATATCAAGATGAAAACATTTATATTACATACATAGGTTAAATTGTAGTTGATCTACCAATACACTTGGTTACCAACAAGACAATTGCATCAAGACATACTCATTATCAACTTAAGTGGTCAACCACTGGCTTTGTTACTGAATAAAACGTAATTCCGTAATAAAAGCGCAATAAACCCTTTATTGCCATTACTAACTTATACTAAACAGCCACACATCTACCTACACTCACTCACTCACTCAGTCGTATTCATATCACCTACCTAAGCCCCACTCATACAATATACCTTAATTGGGAATAAAACATTCAACGTACCATATTACAATAAGGAATAAGATGAAACCACTACATTTATAAACGCAGCGAAAATTGAAGAAGGCGAACAGATTCGAAACAGTTACACTTAATATATGGGTTACCATTCATTCATGCTTTAAAAGTAATACAATAGTTCAACATTCTGATTTAACAATCAAGACTATTCATACAAAAAAGTCACGCATATAATACCTGTAATGAAAATGGACCTTGTTAATGTATTGTATCGAATTAAAAAATTCAAACATGTCCGTTTCTTCATATGTTTAATTTGATAACAAAATATACCGGCCCAAACCCATTTTAATAAAGTGTTAACATGTTCACAACACAGTATTGTCTACTGTTTTTTAGTTACCTTTGTTTGGCCAAGAATTAAAATTAATGATCAAAAGTGACACTCTAAATATTGTATGACACTAAGTGATATAATTTTGAAACATTTTAACTGATTTGTTTACCAAATATTGACAATAAGGGTCATCGGTAATCTGAAAGAATTTCTTAATGTTGGACTGATGTGCCAAACGCATCATAACGTATAACTTAATGTTGTTGTGGCGTTTCAGAATTATTAGCAATATCGTCGTCAATTTTATCCGTCGTCATTGTTGTCTGCATAATGATACTGATAATGATGGTGATAATAATGATGATTGTGATGATGATATTTGAGATGATTACGATGATGATGATGATGATGATGATGATGATGATGATGTTGATGATGATGATGATGATGATGATGATGATGATGATGATGATGATGATGATGATGATGATGATGATGATGATGATGATGATGATGATGATGATGATGATGATGATGATGATGATGATGATGATGATGATGATGGTTCCCTCATGAGGTATTTCTCCGAGAATCCACTTTATAAAGCCTTATTATAATATACCATATTTTTGTCGCATTAAACTTAGTAATAGTTTATTGTAATTATGGCTTTTTGCATCTCTGATCCGTTGTTAAAAGGCATAACTTACACAGTTGTTCAACTATTTAGACGTGCATATAAAGTACGGTTGTTCCGGTCCGTTGATATGCGGTATAATTAATTCCTTGTGTTCGTGTTAACATGCTTAAATATACTTATCCATTAACAAAGCGCTAATCAGGGAGCATCCTTCAGTTCTATAGTTTCTATAATGATATCGACTTTTAGCCACTCGTACTTAATAGTATTGTAGAATGGATTAGGTTTTCTCTTACTTGCATTTCATTTCTGCCTATTTTTTGGAGGAACTTTGGAAAAAGGGAACAAAGGCAATTGTCATTCAATGATCGGTGGGTCAGCTAATTAAACGTTTTGGTTGATATTCAATGCACCAAACATTCTTTGGAGATTGTTTAGTAATTTTATGATTGCGTCTGTTAAAAGGGTCGTCTATTACTGACATCATGGACTAAATCTTTAAGATCTTTGAGTAGTTTTGCTTATTACCATTCCAAATCAATTCAATATCCCCATCACACTTTGATATAAACATGGTGGATTTGTTTACTTTATTTATGCAGAAGATTTTAATTTTCAAGTTTTGTTAAATGCTGTATTAGCAGTGCATGTATTCGAGATAATATTTTCTTTAATATATTTCAAAGTGAATAACCATTATTAAAATGTAAATAGTCAATCTTTATGAAAAGAAATACTTCATTAGGATATGTGTGACAGTGGCAAACATTTATGTAAGAAAACCATGCTGCACGAATGGAATTTCGTGCCTGATTATTACTAAATTTATTAAAACTTATAGATAAGAATGCTAGTATGGTCTCTTAAAAATACCACCATGGATAAGGATTCATGTTCTTCGGATCGCATAAGGACGTTTTACAAAGTTTATGTATACCGAGAAATAAATGTGCACTGCATAACCTGTTTGAGAAATGAGATTGTTCTTCTTTACAAGGAACATTTTTGACAACTGATCAACTGGTCTATTGTTAATGAGAATTGTTCACTTGAAACTAAGTGATGTCTTAAGTAGATACACAACTAAACAATACCGTCAATTTGAGTATGTTCTTGAAATTCTTTTATACAAAGACAATCCTAAGAGTTTGTTTCAGAAGATTCAGTGATTACACTTATCTGTAATTATTGTAATACACGTTTGAACACTTCGAAACAATCCCCACAACATTCTAAACAGTTCTTATGATTGACCTGGACATTTGTAATAATATATTTATACAGTCATATGCTATCAAACGTAAATTATCTAAATGTAACTGTTTCTTTTAATGGTATTTACTTAGAAGTTTGATATTTTATCATACTAAAACGTTATATAATCTTCATCAGTATGTTTTAAGTCCCAAACCTTTTAACTCACCCAATTACAATGTGCTTATTAATAGGGAATTTGGTCGCCTGTCTGTCTGCTACGGTGGCATAGAGGTGACATTCACTTCTCTTTTTTAAATGCTCTCCTCTTTTTTCTATCTCATTGCCACGAGTTAGCTATGTCGTGGCCACGAGATAGAAAAAGAGGAGTGCAAA
The DNA here is from genome assembly GCF_020536995.1 of Dreissena polymorpha. Classification (NCBI taxonomy): domain Eukaryota; kingdom Metazoa; phylum Mollusca; class Bivalvia; order Myida; family Dreissenidae; genus Dreissena; species Dreissena polymorpha. The sequence goes on along the minus strand of NC_068361.1, from coordinate 93,637,212 downwards.
ACTAAATAAAAGCGGCGTACTATTAAAAAAAGAGCGGTGCAGTAAATAAAGGCAAAGTGCATTAAACAAAAGAGGAGAGAATTTTCGCTGTCATGTGTAAATATTCTGTACGCATATATATAGCTGGTCAAAGCAGGCAAGGCTCTGATATAACATAACATACTACTACAAGATAAGTATTGATGCAAAGCATCAAAGGGCGTCGGGAATTTCAGTGTAAAAGGCACTCAATGAAGTTACATGGAACGATTTTTTTTCTACTGTAAATATTAATATACTGGCCGATTATTTTAAACAAAATAGAAAAAGATACTGGTATAACCATTATCTATGATTGTGTGTTATAACCCCCAAATAACCATTATCTATGACTTTGTGTTGTAACCCCAAAATATTTCACAATTCATTTTATTTACATTGGTGTCATTTTTTTACTGGCATCCGTGTGCAGTTTGCATTAATGGAACAGAACTGTGTATGTTTTATCAAATCTGCTTCATCTTGTAAGCGTAATTTCATATTTATCTCAACTTTAAGAGGATATGATTCTGAACTTATTCTTACGTTGCTCATTTACGATAGGGTTGAGTACTAATTGATATGAAAACACTGTAAAAGTTTTAATGTGTTTACGAACCCCCCCCCCCCCGCCCTCTCACACATATATTTCATGGGCATAATAAAAACAAACATGGTATTTTTAGTATTTGGTCCATTTGCTCAATTTATTTAAATGTATCACCATGCAGTTATAGTCAACAATTCGTACAGCGACACATTTGTATTCGGCTTAATGCCATGCATGTGAATCAACAATGATTCTGTTTACACATGGTTGTAGACTAGCCAATGGAATATCAAATGATGATAAAAATGTAACGGGTTTCTCCCTTGAACTTTACACGTTGGATTTCAAATGTTTAAAGAATATGTACATCTATGAGCGAGCTCAATACGGAAGATAATACAATGACGGGGAAAGTGTCAATCAACTTGGCGTTAAATAGTTAAGTCCCGTTTAAACTTTCTTTAAACCTTCAAATTGTTAATTGCACTCGACCAAGGTACAGTTTTCTACATGAATTTGATACGAGACCCACGGAAATCAAATTTAAAGCGAAAAGAAAATATCAGCTTAAAATCTTCGGTGTTTTGAGATTCTCCATTTTAATTTCAATCTATAAACCATTCAAGACCTCGTGTAAATATAGTCGTTGACAATAGAAACGGCAAGATTGTCAAGAACAGTTTTTGGACCGGAGATTTTATTAATAAAACTTACGCTTATTGTTCACGGAAGTATGCATATAGGATTATGATAGCTCGCGAGTATTTATGTCCTTCAGAGAAACGAAGATAAAACACTTACATATTGAAATGTTCGTGACTGCATTGGGTTTCAAAAGAGCCACGCATCGAACGAAACAACTTTTGTTTAATATATCTTTTTTTTTTTCTCTTCCAGATAACACTCCATTGCTACATGTTTATTTTTCTCGAAGGGGAGTTTGGTTTTGGACTTTTTGTGTAAAGAACCATTTCTTAAGTAAACGGATTTCGATTCCTACTTTATCGGCATTTGTGCAATGGTTTGCTGATTTTCTTTGCCCTGGTTTATTTGTGTCAAAAATCTTCAACAAAAAGTCCCTTGCGTCTTTAAGCGTCTCAATTATGATTTTGTGAAATCTGAAACTTGCAGTGCCCGGGCTTCTAATGTTTGATTCCGATGTCAGGCTATGTTTGAGTTATATGTTTGAATATGTGCTATCGTTAGATATCAATGATTATGTGGAGATTATGTGACTGCACGTTTTCATTTGCCTGTCAACACATTTTAATTGTAAACAATTGAGGAATACATTATTTGCCAGAGCTCTTTGAAACATGTTCAGTAAATTTGTATTAATAATATATAATGCAGTTTTAATGCAGGGTTTTGTTTGACCAAAAACTAGGTCAAAGGGTTTGATTGAATAAAATTAAAGTTTGTTTAACGTTTGAAAATCATATTTATCAAATCCAGTGTAAACCAATTGTTAAATCTGTCAAGCTTGAAAACATATTCCTCATATTGTAATATAATAATAGAGCGCATATTGCTGTGACCTATTCTTCTTAATCATTTCGTTGTTGGCTAAATAAGCCACTCATGGTCAGCTGTTAGGGTTAGTAGCTCTCAAGTGACCGTATATATGTATTGCGCAATGTCTGTTTTAGATGTTTACTCCAAACGACATCTCCTAAAACGTTGGGTAGGCTTTCACTTAAATCACAATGATGATCAATGGGACACCCTCTTTCAAAGGCGTTTGAATGATCCTAGTACGCTGCATATGTAGGTATCTGAATCTGAAAACGATTTTTTAATTGAAACTTAGCAATACCTGCTATGACACAGACAGGTTATATGGAAGAATAACCTAAATGTTTTGGTATAATAAGGCCACAGGGTTTTAATTTGCTGAGGCTCAGGGTCACATAATTTATTTAAATTTTGTATTGACAAATAGCTATTTTGTATATTATGACAAAGTCCAGTGGTGAAGTTTTTGCCATGTAACACCATAAGATGTTCGATTATTATCAAGTCATGTCCTTTGGATCAATATTTGCCCCGCCCTGTGTTAATTTGTATTTCTGATAACATAATAACAATTGCATTTGAATAATGAGCCGTGCTTAACACAAGAAAATAAGTGGGAGAACGAAATCACCGAATGTCTGTGATTTACAGAGCAGTTGAAAACTTATTATCCCACGCAATAGGCGGAGGGATTTTGTTTTGGCGTTGTCCGTCCGTCCGTGTTTCCGTCCGTCCGGCACTTTTGTGACCGGAGCCATATCTTGGAAGTGCTTTGGCGGATTTCATTGAAACTTGGTATGAGTATATATATATGGATGAGAGGATGATGCACGCCAAATGGCATTGTACACCATCTGCTAATAACGGAGTTATGACCCTTTGTATCTTGAAAAATGCTTTTTAATATAAGCTTACAGCTATATCTCAATTAACACATGAGCCAGAACCATGAAAATTGCCATAGTTGTTCTCAATCATCTAGGAGTGCTTCACATTCAACACCCATAATCCTAGGGGCTAAGGTCAAGGTCACACATTGAGATCAAATGTCACAAATTTGATGAATTATTCATAATGTAGTCATTCCTTTACTATTCATCAATGGATTCTGTAATAACCTTCCAAAATTCTTCTCCATCTTCTTCCTTGCTGTGTGTCATATGTAAAATTCATTTCAAGGGTTCAATTGGTTCATGTCGAGGGTAAAGGTCAACGTAACACAATATACTTCATGTAAGGTCGTACGATTCACATCAAGGGTCAAGGTTAAACAAATGCTTCATGTAAGGTCGTACGCTAAAGTTCTAAACTGACCAGCATGTTTTCTAGCATTATGTAAACATCTTTGTACTTAGAAATTACAGGTTAGAGATTTTGTGCTCCAACAAAGGAGAGCATAACGTCGCTGACGTGTCTGTCCTTCCTTCTCTCATAATTTTATCTGGCGGAGGATATTGTTTTGGCTTTGTCAATCCGTCCTTTTATCTGGATGAGATTGTTTTGGAGTTTTCCATCCGTCCAGAAAACTTTTGTGTCCAGAAGCATATTGGCGGGGGGATATCAATTCAACAATTTGCTTGTTAAAATTGGAATGCATAAACACTACCGCGTATATAAATCTGAAAGCAATTCCAGTTAAAAAATGGTGACCGTAAATTAACTATCCTGGCAAGTGGATATGTCGTCCGTGTAAAAAAAATCGTGCAAAAATGGAGCATGTTGGTTCTTCTTGAACGCGTTGCGCTTTGATGGGTAAATTGTTAGATCGACCGGCAAATCATTAATCAGGTAAATCATTCAGCAAAAGTTCGAGGATTTAAGATGCAAAAGCAAGTTGGCTTTGATAATAATTTTTTTATGCGATAGTCTCAGTAAGTCGCATAAGTCCTGTTTATTAATTTGTCCCCGATTGCACATCGCGTTGTCGCTATGTTGGAATACATACCACGGCCTCCCATAATCACAATTCGATCAAATCATCATATAAATGTTTATCTCATTTTTTCATTTTCAATGAAAATACGAGAGTTCAAATATCTCAGGCTTGCGATGCCAAACTAAATATCTTAAAAACTAATAAAATAACTATTTTTCTAACACGAACTAGGAATTTAGTACAAAGACATCTATAATCACTAGTCCAGAAGCTGGTTTCTAGAATTAGTTTTTCTTTTGAGACAAAACACATAATGTTTCATCGAGCATAAATTGATAATTTTAATATACATATATTTATATAGTTTAAGAAAAATATGGTTATACCCCATTTAAAAAGGTTGCATTTAAATGCCTGCTTTATATTGAGACCACTCTTCTCAGAAAGGTTGTTTAGGCTCTCGGATCAGTGTCTGTCTACAGGATTGTTTTGTTCAGCTAAGTCGGATAAAAAAAAATGTTCTTTACGTAACAAGCTTTCTGAGACGTAGTGGGAGGCTTGTAAGATCCATGTATGTCAAGGATGAGAGTTTGATGCCGAAGTTCAAATGGATTTCATTTACCGCTTTAACATTTTCTCGAGAATGACTTTGTCTGGAGAATGACTTTGTCCAGCATTACCAGATTTTCAAATAACTTGGTACACCAGAAGTGTGTGTCCGATTGCCCTGCACATAAACCATACCATTCTCAAAGGTCAGGGCCCTAATTCAAAGTCAAATAATGACAAGCGTGTAAAATGAGGCCACATTAAACTTGTAAATAGCATGTGATGTTCATGAGAAAAAAGCACACGCACTAGGTATGTACATCTTCCATATTAATGAATTTGTTCGTGCATACACCACATGCACTTCAATTTATATAGCTATGTTCTCTTTAGTTGGCACTTCGTTGATGCCTACTTTATATGTAACAGAATTACGGATTAAAAGTTTCCGTTTTATATAAATGAAACACTTTTTACTACACCTCTGTTACGATTTTTCATGAAATTATATCCATATAACAACAAACATCTTAATATATATATATAGAATGTTCGAGTCTCTGAAGATTGTTCTTAATTCTAAGTTTTAAGTTATTAGTTCATGTACATTCAGTTTCTAATTGAAGCCGTAATATACGTTTATTATTTCCGCATAGCATGGGAGTGAGTACATTAAAAGCGTTGGTCTTATATGACTCATTCTTATTGCAACGTGGCTAATTAGGAAGATGCATGTTAAATTGAACAGTCTAATTATTCAAACAATAATAGTGCTTGTTATATACATACACCTTTTGAAATGCTGTTAAGTTCTAATGTCAGGTCTATCCATTTCCATTACATGTTATTCGTACATGACTCAATGAAGCAAAACATGTCTCCGTGGTAATAATACAATTATATAGCGAGCGCATCATCTTCTTCATCATCAATATTGCCTTCGTCCTAATCATCAACATCATCATTAACATGATCATACTTATCATCATATAGTATCATCATCATCTGCTTCGTTTTAAACTTTTTGAATGTATTTGCCTATTGTATTGATTTAAAGTCGTATGAGCACAATTCCATTTTGTCCGTTGGTGTAAAATATAAGGAACAAGGATACAAAAAATTGTGAACATGAGATTCATATGATAAATTGTTAATGGTGTTGAATGTATCGAAGCGCCGTTTGCCCATTTACTCGACCAAGAGACGTCTCATTACGCATGCTATGTTTGCTGGTATCCTTCAAAAACACTCAGAATATATAAAACATGTATACATTAAATAAATATTCATACATTCAATTGAAACAAATATTGTCAATTAAGTATTAGATAAATGTCTATGTATCGTTTTTAATAGTTTATGGACAATGGCCCTGTATAAAGGAACTAAATACGAGGAGTTCTATTTGATGTTGTTAATTATCCACGTATTTGAAAAAAAACGACACGCACGCATTATTTCCCTGAATTGAGAAATAATTGATTAAATGAAAAGAAAATTGTGTTTAATTATAACTTGATAACTTAAAGACTCGTGGTATTTTTTCGAATTTGTTAATGGATAGTTTTATAACGAAAAATATCTCTTTTTTATTATTTATCATTTTTGTAAAACGCACGAAGAGTTTATCTTCAACTATTTAAAAATAGCTCAATGTTTGTAAGTTCTTAATGACCCATTTTAAGGTTTTAATACTATGGCTGGTCTTTGCTCAAATATAGATTATTAAAAGTAGTTACAATCATCAATCATCGTCAATCGTCCGTAGTTATTAATCTTATTTCTACATTAATATCCCCGGTAATGTGTTGTTGTCAGTGTGGGTCGGAACAATCATGATTTCTTTCACAATTTCAAAACACATGATAATATTTTAAAACAATACAAGACTCACTCACGCAAAGCAACAGTAATAATTAATATGATGGCTAACATATC